>NW_027551558.1:5645143-5648053 GCF_008692635.1 Crocuta crocuta | reverse complement strand
CCACAAAAGAAGGAAGATAACAAAAAAAAAAAAAAAAAGACAGAAGGAGGAGGTCTGTTTCCCACCCATTCCCTCCAGCTTTCCACAAAGTCAGACTGCCAGGTAAACAGGAAGTGGAGGAGGGAGAGAGAGAGAGAGAGAGAGAGAGAGGGGAATGTTCCTGTCCCATGTGATCGGCTCAGCCTCAGTCAGAAAAGCTGGGCCTCCACCCTCACCCAACTTTCAAGAAAAAAAGTAGAATCCATCATTCATACATATATTCATCCACGTGGTCACCCTACAAATGTTTAATGAGTATATGCTATGTGCTAGGCACCATCATAGGTAAAATACTTGCCCTGATTGAACAATCAGTAGGGAGAAACTATGAACCAAGTGATTAAGTATATTGTATATTAGAAAGTGAGAAAGAGCTGTGGAGGAAAATAAAACTGGAGATGTATATAGGGAATGCGTATGTGTTAGTAAGAAGATTCATTCCTCAATGAAACGAAACCTTATTTCTGAGGGTATGCAATTTTTAAACATGTCAGACTAAACATCAATGGAGACTTCATATGTTTCAGCTCCTACTAATAACAAACTCAGCACTGCAATAAAAAAAAGCCTTCATTACCACTCCTTTACAGTTTATTTCCAACACTTCCTATCCACCTCTACTTGCTTCTCTCCAAAGAAAAGCCTAGAATCAGAATATCCATCACATTAGCCCTCATTATTTTCATAAACTATTTTCAATTTAAACCCTTAAAATAAATTGTTTAAAGTCTGCCAAATCAAAATTCTACACATTCTGAAAACCACCACCAACATTAAGCTGCCCTCTGTGTCACAGTCTTGATTTTATAACATTCAATAAGTGGTTGGGTTAGGACCAGCCCACTGGTGGATGTGGTAACTCTGGGTTGCTCAAACAAGACAGCTACCTTAGTTGCTACCCAGCTACATGGCTGAAGGTAAAGCAGCCTAGGAAATGTCAGGCTTTCACAATCAACAGAAGGTTCAGAGTCCCCAAGAAATAAAGTGTCATCTGTCTTTTCATGGGGTATTTTTTTTTTTTTTTGGTTGATCATTATTGCCTTTGAGAATATTATGCATATTCATTGTAAGCCCAAACCAAAGTATCACCAAGTAAGGCCAAAGCCATAGGTATGATAAAAGAGACCTTCTTGGTGCACCTGGGTGCCTCAGTCAGCTGAGCATCTGAGTCTTGATTTTGGTTCGGGTCATGATCCCAGGATGAGATTGAGCCCAGCATCGGGCTACTTGCTGAGTGTGGATCCTGCTTGAGATTCCCTCCTCTCTCTCTCTCTCTCTCTCTCTCTCTCTCTCTCTCTCTCTCCCTCCCTCTGCTCCTCTCCCCAGCTGGCACTCTATCTCTAAAATTTTAAAAAAAAATTAAAAAGACCTGCTTGATTTTGGATTGCAAGAAGGAGGTGGACTGCATCATTTTGAGTTCATCACAGACACAGATGCTGAACAACAAAGCCAGGCTCTCGGGAAATCTCCTGACTCTCCATCAGCATCATAGCTGAGGCTCTGCCCAGCTTGTCTGGACCTGTCTCCCTTGCTGGATGGCGAATAACCCGACGTCTTTCCCAAAGCAGCCTCAGGAGTACCCCACACAGTCCGCATGCAGTGAACTAAGCGATGAAAACACTTTCCCAGCAGATGATACATATGTTTCCCATTTCACAAACCCTCAAACCCTGTCCTCACCCTCTACTAAAGGAGACCATTTACCGGCCAGGTACTGGGCTAACACACCAAAAATTAAGATACACTTGCCCTCAAAGGACTGGTGGGACAAATCCCCCCTCTGGCCTCTTTGTCTCTGATGTGCTACTCAGGGGCCCCTCCAAGGCCTCCATGGCCTCCTGCCTCCTATACTAACTCCCTCCCTCAGAGGGAGTTAAAACAGCTCCCAGAGCAGGCCCACCTGCTGTCCAGCCTGTCCCCACTACTCACCACCACCGTAGGTCACCCCACTACCTCTTTCATCCATATTCCTCAACTACCCCATCACTCTTCCATCCAGAATGCCACCAACTCATACCCACTCCCCGAGACTCAGTGAAGTCCACCCTCCTAAGGAACCCTACTACCAGCTTTCTCACCTTCCGGGTCTAAAGTACAGGAAGGATAATTCCCTTTGCATTTGGTTCTGTTTCAGGGCCTGTTGATCACATTCCCCCGTTAAACTTCACTCCAGGAGGAACTCCCCCAGAATAAGCAGACAGTGGAGTCACCAACAGTGAGGCCAGGAACCCCAGCTCAGTCCCCTGATCTCTCTCTTCAGCCTTAGTTTCATTCTCAGTATAACGAGGGATGTGATGGGAAACAGATCTAAGGTCTCCTTTACTTCACATTCCAAAATTCGTAAATTCCATATAGATTCCCTAGACACACATGAAAAAAGCTAATAAACTGTTCTTCCACTGACCCATTTAAACAGGTGGCCCAGCTATGCAAGCTGGCCTCAATTTTTCCAAATGCTTGATCTTCACACAGCCTTGGATAGTAACTTTCAGAAAAAACGCTTTGTTTTCTCATCAATTTTACAAGCCTGAATTTTTTTCCTCCCATCACTGCTTGGAAGAAACAAGCGGGGGAGGGGGTAACTGACCTGCTCAATTTTGCTACTAAGAACATAAGCTTACGATTAGCACTGCCTCGGTTTCTCCTCTGGGCGCGCAAACGGTCCCCGGCCCGCCCTGCCTACACGCCCGACAGTCGGGAATTGCCAGGGTTCGTGGCGGTGGGCCGGCCGTGTGTCCCCAGCTGAGACACCACCTGGAGCCTCGGGCGCGTCCAGATGGCCGAGTCCGGGCCGGCCGGGGCGCACCCCGCTGTCACCTGGCCCCGCACAGCGGCCTGCGCTCCTCCCGGGGCGGCCCCCGCTCCCTCGGC
>NW_027551558.1:5644791-5644996 GCF_008692635.1 Crocuta crocuta | reverse complement strand
GAGCTCCAGCCGGCGCTTCTCCTTCGATTCCTGAGCCGAGTCTGGCCTCCAGGCGGTCACTGGGCCAGGCAGCGAAGGCACCTGCCTCGGCCGCAAAAACGCACAAGCCCCCAAGTCCCTTTTGCCACAACCTCGACGGGGGCTTGCAAGGGAAATGCAGAAGAAAGAAAAACAAGCCCGAGGCAGGGCCGTCCCGGGCCGGGGT
>NW_027551558.1:5533265-5644744 GCF_008692635.1 Crocuta crocuta | reverse complement strand
GGGAGGAAGTCCCATCCCAGCTGCCAGGTTCCCCACTCCTCTCTCCGCTGCGCTTGCGGGGACCGCCTCGACTCTTCTTCCTCCGCCCCTCCTGGGAGGCGGCTTGGGAGCGCAGGACTTGACTCCCCGCCCCTCATTCTGAGAGGAGGAGGAGCGAGGGAAAAGGACATCTTGTTCTCACAGCTGCAGGTTGCCCAACGGAGGGCATTTATTTGTCTTTAGGGGAGCAGAATGCACCCAGAGAACCCAGGTGTGTTTGGAATAATATAGCATTTAACACAAGGAACATTTTTACAGGTAACAAAAAATAGCATTAAAAATGAAAAGCAATTACTTTCCAATTTTTGAAAAATGCTTGGCCCACGTTTTCCGTGCTTTCACAAGGGATCCTGCCTGAAGAGGCAGCTGTAATATTGTAGGACCCCAGACAAGGCATCAGACCAAACTCAATCTGGACTTCCTTGTGAGTGCAGAAGACAGCGATCTTAGGGCTTCCCTGCAGGTCCCCTACACCCACCGCAATCAACACGGTCGCGTTTGTTCTAAGCAAATCGAAAGGCTGGGAAACACGGAGTAGGTGATACTAAAGAAAAGCTGTAGGGAATGTAGAGGTAGGGCTTTTAAAATGAGTATTTCCTCAAAGCCGTTGTAGAAATAGACACAATGGTAGCTGGCCTTGAACAGGCTCGTAGTCCTTCTAGCAATGTCCTCAGAGAGTCAGTTAAATCCAACACCCCTCCGGAAAGAGAACTAAAGGGAAACTCCCATCAAAATGACCCTCGGGTGTTGACAGAGGAGTCCCTGACGAAATGTGACTGTTAATTAGGACAGAACTGAAAAGTAGAAGTAAATCCCCCCCACAGAACATGTGGGAACTGAGTGGTATCTCTCACTGCAAGCCAAGAAATCTGCAGAGGATCAGAAGGGACCAGCTCAGAAACTCGAACCTAACTGGGCAGGTTCGAAGCCATGTGAAGAAAAGAGACCTGTGGGAAGGACAAACAGAAATGACTGCCCAGAGGGCAGGGACCTCTGTGGTTGAGAAGACAAGTCACCAACAAATACCCTCTGAGTAAAACTGAGGAAGAAAGTCAGCTATAATCAGAGGGATATGGGTGCAGTGGAGCTTACAGAGCGTCCAGGGATGGCAAGAAAATACTCCTTCCAGAAATATTCACTGGAACCTCCCCCTCTCAGACATGCTGCCAGGCCCCGGAATTGCAGAGAAGAATGAGAGACAGGCCCTGCCCTGATGAACTCACAGGTAAGCAAATAGTTACAAAGGCTAGTGGGAGTCATGGTGGGGACAGTGGGGATGCACAGATTGAGGGGTGGGTTCCTCAGGGAGGGGATTGAGAAAGCCCCACAGAACAGCTGTTGTTTGACTGGGGCTTGGGAAATGAACGTGTGTTTGCCACCAGGTCAAGTAGAGAGTCGTATCTGGTAAATGGATCAGCATGTATGACATCGTCATTTAGGGCATAGGAGATGCAGCCTACAGAAGTCAGCCTCCTGGGCACAGAGCAAAGTGAAGAAGGTTGGAGAGGGGATCCAAGAAGGTTGGAGGGGGATCCAGTGGAGAATGTGTCACATAGTGGTGACAGCTTCCTACTCTAGCTCTTCTCTGGGTACTCCTCACCTCTTTTTGGTATTATGGTTTGAATTGGGTCCCCCCAAATTCATGTGTTGAAGTCCTAATCCCCAGTACCTCAGAATGTGACTTTATTTGGAAATAGAGTCATCGCAGATATAGTTAGTTAAGTTACAGTAAGGTCATTACTGCTCCAAAGCAGTGTGACTGGTGTCCTTTTAAGAGGGAAAGTTGAACATAGACACACACACAGGAGGAACACCTTGTGAATTCTGGAGTTATGCTGCCATAATCCAAGAAACTACCAGAAGCTAGGAGAAAGATTTTATTTTTAAGTCATCTCTGCACCCAGTGTGAGGCTCAGACTCATAACCCAAGATCAACAGTTGCATGCTCCACTGACTGAGCCAGCCAGGCTCCCCAATTGTATCTCAATTTTTAAAAAAGAAAGTTGGATGCAGAAACTTGAAAGAAATAGAAGACAGAGAATTACAGAATTATAACAGAAATTGACAAAATTATCCCAAAAACTATCAAACATGTATCAAAACAAATGTGTAGCAGAGAAAGTAGGTAAATCCAAAAGTTAGATACTGAAAAATTAATACAGGCTCTGGAAAAATTGATCAACAGAAAGAAAAAGAGGGAGGATTCAAAATACAGCTTCATAAATGCCAAAAAAAAAAAAAAATAGAAATCATCGCAGATTCTAGAGTTACTGAACAAGCAATACTAATATATTATTAATAATGGTTTAAAAAGCTGAGTTCCCAAATACCAACCCTCCCTTGCCAACAGAAGCTGCATTTCCCTATATGAGAAAATTATCATTCACTGACATGAAGAGCTGTCAAGACTTCATTTGAGACCTTTGCGTTCCATGTAAGTACCTATTCCCCTCAAAGCCTGCCCACATGGCACCTCACCAGCTCTGAGCCCTATATTAAGAGTAAACACCCAGAATAGCTCAGGAAGATGAATGCCCAGTCTACTAGGGCAGGGGTGGAAATAGATTTATACACCAAGGGAGTTAGAATACCTTGCTAATATGTATTGAGAGAAAGCTGACAGTTATGTATGGGCATGGTATATAAAGTGTTAAACCAATGGGCCCCTGGGAGGCTCAGGTCATGATCTCATGTCTCATGAGTTCAAACCCTGCATTGGGCTCTGCACTGACAGTGTGGAGCCTGCTTGGGATTCTCTTTCTCTCCCTCTCTCTCTGTCCTTCCCCTGCTCCCATGCTGTCTCTCTCTAAATAAACTTAAAAAAATAAAGTGTTAAACCAAGAAAGATAAAATATAAAGTTGGATTCTCAAGACTCTTGATGAAATGTATTCTATTCAGCACCTGTGAGTGGCTCAAAGGTTTGATTCCCTAGTTTATTGAAGCCTGGATTTAACAATGGCCTATAGTCAATGAGGTTGAGATGCCAAAATTTCCCTGGCATATCATAGACTAAGAAAAGAGTCTGAAGATTCAGGAGACAGGAATGTTTGAGCGGATATATTATATGCAACCTACTTGGCCACCATTCCACAACCATGTCATACATCTTCATCCAGACATTAAGAGATGTAGGGAATTTCTTTTTCTACTAATGGCAGTTAAAGACCAATATTCCTGCTGAAAACAATCATAAAAGCTGGACAAAGTATAAAAACAAATCTGTTTCAAGTCAGGAAAGAACTGCTAATGCAACAAGATCTTGAGGGGATATGTATCTGGGAGCGGTGAAACTGACATAATCAAGTTCTTCCCTTCAAAGTATGTGTTGATTCCCAAGTTGTAGCTCAGAGACCAAGAAGCCATGCATATCTTCTAAAAGTTTACAGGCTCGGAGAGACAAAATTGTAGTTAGGATCCTCAAAATGTTACACTCCCAGTGTAGAGAGAAACCAGAAGAAGACAAGACTTCCCAAAGATTAGACCTGCCCAGCCTACAAGCATCTCAATGCCTAATTAAAATAAGATCTCCCCCAACCATAATTACCTTCCAGGAGTGAAAGTATATCTTCCCAATAGATGGTAACACTATCCAGAGCCTCAGTTATTTTCTTTGATCTTTCATACACCATATTCAGCATCAATACATTACCAGACGTAATAGAAAACGAGACCACATGACTAAAACTCAAAAGAAAAAAATCAAAATTAGTAAGAAATTCACAAAATAGCCAGATATTGGAGTTGCCAGAGGCAGAATAGGGTTATATCTAAATGATAAATTAAGATGAAAATATGGAGAATTTTAGCAAAGAACTAGAAAAAAATATACACTTTTAAAAGATATCATGGAAATCTTAGAACTGAAAAACACAGTATTTGAAATTAAGAACTCCATAGATGGGGGTGCCTTGGGGCTCATTCAGTTAAGTGCCTGATTCTTGCTTTCAGCTCAGGTTATGATCTCAAGGTTCCTGAGATCAAGCCCCACATCACCCTCTGCAGTGGCAGGGCAGAGCCTCCTTGGGATTCTCTCTCTATCCCTCTCTCTCTTTGCCTCTCTCTCTCTCTCTCAAAATTTTAAAACAACTTAAAAAGAATTCATAGATGGGTATAAAAGTATGCTACACAAAATTAGAGCATTAGTGAAGTAGAGGGTTAATTAAAAGAAAATAGCCAGGGGGCGCCTGGGTGGCTCAGTCGATTGAGCGTCTGACTTCAGCTCAGGTCATGATCTCACAGTTCGTGGGTTCGAGCCCCACATCGGGCTCTGTGCTGACAGCTACCTCAGAGCCTGGAGCCTGTCTTCAGATTCTGTGTCTCCCTCTCTCTCTCTCTGACCTTCCTCTGCTCAAGCTGTCTCTATCCCTCTCTAAAAAGTAAATAAAAATTTTAAAGAAAAAAGCAAATAGCCAGATATTTCTCTGAAGATACGCAAATAGACAACAAGCACATGAAAAAATACTCAACACCATTAGCCATCAGGGAAATGCACATCAAAACCACAATGAGGGTCACCTGGGTGGCTCAGTCAGTTGAGCTTCTGACTCTTGATTTCTGCTCAGGTCATGATCCCAGGGCTGTGGGATTGATCCCTGTGTGAGGCTCTGCACTAAACATGGAGCCTGCTTGAGATTCTCTCTCTCTCTCTCTCTCTCTCTCTCTCTCTCTCTCTCTCTCTGCCCCTCTCCCCCACTTAGGCTCTCTCTTTCTCTCTCTAAAATTAAAAACAAACAAAAAACAACAACAATGAGATACCACACTGCACTCCCTAGGATGGCTGCAATTAGAAGACAAAAAATAGACAATAACAAGAGTTGGTGAAATTAGAACTTCCAGACCTTTCTGATGAGAATTTAAATGGTGTAGTTGCTTTAGAAAAGAGTTTGAAATGTTCTCAGAAAGTTCAACATAAAGTTACTATATGACCCAGCAATTCTGTTCCTAGAATACCTAGGAACTTAAAATCTGTATTCACACAGAAAAACTTTACATGAATATTCAGGAGCAGCATCATTCATAATAGTTAAAAAGTGGAAACACCCAAATGTCCATCATCTGATGAATGGGCAAACAAAATGCGGTATATCCATACAGTGAAATATTATTCGGCCATAAAAAGGAATGGAGTATTGGCACATGCTACAATGCAGCTTGATTAAAGCCACTATGGCAAATGGAAGAATCTAGACACAAAGAGCCGTATATTATATGATTCAATGTGTATGAAATGTCCAGAATAGGCAAATCTATAGAGACAGAAAACAGGTTAGTGGTTGTCATGGGCTGAGGGAGAGAGAAGAGTGGGAGAAATGGAAGGTAAATGTTTAATGGACACAGAGTTTCCTTTGGAGTGACAAGCATGTTTTCACAATGTTTGACAGTGATGCTTGCACAACATTGTGAACATCCTGAAAAACCCAGAATTGTACACTTTGAAAGGTAACTTGTAGAAGATGGTGTCCAAAGCAATGCAAATAAACTCTGGTCCATAGAGATACCCCCACTGGATATTAATCCATTTTGCATCTATTAGCAAAATCACTTCAACATTTCTGACTAATATCTAAATCTCTAGCTATTTATCTGTTCTTCAGATTCTCCTTTGAACTAGTCTTAACATCTTACTGGTTCCTTCATTAATTACTGAATTGAATAAGACTGTTACTTCATGTTCATTTCATGGCTGCAATGAGAGTTGTGCTTTTAACTTTTTGAAAATTATACTTCAGTGGTAAGAAGAAAGGGGCCATGCCTAGCAGGATGCTGAAATTATTTCACTGTAGTAGAAAGATAGGGAATGGAGAGAGAAGTTAACCTTCAAAAATACTTTTGCTCCCTTACAGAGAATACAAATACCCCCACTAACTANCTAACTATACCCCATTGCCCCCCCCCTCCCCCACCAAAAGATACTGCTTAGTCCAAAACCTTTGGCAAAGCACATCTGGAGAAATAGACCTGGTCTCTAGGACAAGTCTCTCCTCTGAGACCACTTGAACCCCAGTGGCCATCTGCTCTTACTCTGACTGCAGTCTGAGAAAGAACATGGGGACACAGGCACAGACACAGGCCCTGGGATGGTGGCCGTTCAGAGCTGAAAGTACACCTTCAGTTCAAAACTTGAGCAACACTACTTGCCTGTGGTTAGGGTTAGGATTAGGTTAGGGTTTGGACAGGGTTAGGTTAGGGTTAGGATTAGGTTTACAGTTAGGATTAGAGACCGGCTGTTAAGTGATTGGCCACAGTGGCCACGGGTTTAGTAACACCAAAAGTCTTTACATTAGGGAAAATGGAAAACTGTACATATGATTCTTTCCTTGTGAGTGTTTCCTACACTTGAGGATGGTAAGTGATCCAGGATCCTGATCCTGTACTCAGTGCCCTGACTTTTATGTCCTGTCCACACCCGTGCACCTTATCAGATGCAGCCCCTCCCTGCCATCAGGTCCTTCCCATAAGCTTTTATTCACACATGTAATTGCGGAGTAATGAAAAGGAGTTTGGAGTGAGAAACAAGGGGCAGGTAGGTGGCTCAGTGGGTCCAACTTTGGCTCTGGTCATGATGCCGTGGTTTGCGTCGGGCTCTGTGCTGACAGCTCAGAACCTGAACCTGCTTCAAATTCTGTGTCTCCCCCTCTCTCGGTCCCTCCCCTGCTCTTGATTTGTCTCTCAACAATAAAATAAATGTTAAAAAACAATTTTTTTAACGGGAAAGGAAAGCTAAATATTCTCCAGCTCACACCTGATGCCAGACAGAAATCCTAAGAGAACTTTTTGGTTTCTGTTCACAGTTGATGTTCTTTAATTCCTAGTAGATTGTCATTTGTGTTTTCTATAAGCATCCATTAGTTGCCAGTTAGTTACTAAATGTAATAATTTTCCGTTTCTCTTTGATTTAATTTCTTTAGTCCTGGAAGCAGTATGTGTTTTTGACATTATTGATTTTCTTTTGAACCCCACTTACAAATTCTACTAGTTGACTTGACTTTTGGCTCACATTTTCAGCCTGTGACTTCTTGTCATGACTTTGGGTTTCCTCTTATAACGTAAATGCTGTGAAGGCAATCCTGTGACCTAGGGCATAGTTTCTTGGTCTGTCTATTAATGACAGTCTGTTTGGATGGAATATACAGGGAAAATATTCTCTTTGTACTCACACGTCCTTGCTACAGTACCTTCCTTCCAATGGGCTCAAAACCCTGCCTAAAACCAGTCCCAGAACAAGTTGTAGATTAGTTAAGTCAAAGAACATCCATTGATTTGGTTCAACCAGCTAGCACTATGCAAAATTCCAGGGACGCAAAGAGGAGTAAGTCATAGATGTGATTTCAGATCTTCCCAAGGGAATATTCCCCCCAAAGGAAAGGAACACTGCAAAACAGCCCTTCTATGTCCTAAGTACTGTGTTTGTGGTATTTCACTTATTTCTCACAATAAAACTAAAAGAAAAATAGAATCAGTCCCATTTTACAGATGAACATTGAGGCCCACAAAAAATTTAGTTACTTGCCATTATCACACATCTGATAGGTAGCAGAACCAGGATTTGTCACTACACGTTTCTGAATCTCAAACCAATGCTTTTTTTCATTAATGCACACTCTGAGCTGATTTCAGTGTTGTTCACAGAAGCAGAATGACATCAAATTTTTTTTCCTTAACATTACATTCAGTGAAGATTAGAGCCATCACCCAAATTACACAGGCTTCAAGGAGGCAGACTTGGATTCAAAATTCTGGCTCAGTTGGTTAAGCATCCAACTCTTGATTTCAGCTCAGGTCACGATCTCATGGTTCATGAGATTGAGCCCTGTGTCAGGCTCTGTGCTGAGTGCAGGGAGCCTACTTGAGATTCACTCTCTCCCTCTCTCTCTGCCCCTCCCTTACTCGTCGACTCTGTTTCTCTCTCTCTCTCTCTCTCAAAATAAACTTAAAAAAGAAAAGAAAGGTAATTTCTTAAAATGGAAGCAAGTCACAGACCAAACTGTGAGGCATATTCAGACATGTATTAAACATTTACTAGAAATAAAGCCCAGGGATGAGGGGCAATATGGAGGATACTTGTTGGGATGAGCACTGGGTGTTATATGTAAGTGATGAATCACTGAATTCTGTTCCTGAAATTATCATTACACTATATGTTAACTAACTTGGATTTAAGTTAAAAAATAAAAAGAAAGAAAGCCATATAGTCCTACACCTTATTTTATAAACTCCTGAAGTCTTAGAGCTCTGACCACACCTGGCATTAAATGTTAACTCAAGAGCAAATCACAGTCATATCCCAGAAGTAATTTTGTGGCTGACACCAGGCAATCAGAATCCTTGTGTTGGAAATTGGACATAGGAATGTTTCGTTTAAGCCTTACATACCATTCTGGGGCATGAGAGGTGAAGGGCTCACTACATTTTAGTCAATTCACCTTCTCAAACAAAACAAATGGTGTGGCATCTGGGTGGCTCAGTTGGTTAAGCGTCCGACTTCAGCTCAGGTCATGATCTCACCATTTGTGAGTTTGTGAGTCTCATATTTTTCAGTCTCACATCAGGCTCTGTGCTGACAGCTTTGGATCCTCTGTCCCCCTCTCTCTCTACCCCTCCTCCATTTACTCTTGCTCTCTCTCTCTCCCTCTTAATACATAAAAACATTTTTTAAAAAAGAAATCAAACAAAACAAATTTCACCAATAAAGTCACTTTTCTTTCTTTCTTTTTTTTTTTTAATATAACTCATGTCAAGTTAGCTAACATACAGTGTATAAAGTGTGCTCTTGGCTTCAGGAGTAGATTTCCATGATTTGTCACTTATGTACAAAACCCAGTGCTCATCCCAACAAGTGCCTTCTTCAGTGCCTGTCACCCATTTTACCCTCTCTGCCACTCCTCCCATCAACCTTCAGTTTGTTCTCTGTATTTAAGAGTCTCTTATGGTTTGCCTCCCTAAAATCACTTTTCTAACCCATTGAGTTGATTAACAAATTTTTGTTTGCTGATTGGAAAGAAAGACAGCTGAAGTGTGGACATTTGATTATATGCTCCCCAACTACCCCTAGAGTGTGTATTCACATTTAGAACTAGAATGTCTGATGCTAGCTCCAGACCATGGATTAAAACCGACTTGTACGTACATATATGTCACTTTATAACCCGTGCTAAAGCATTTTAAAATAAATTCCTGCCAGTACCGCAACTGTCATCTGTGTTCCAGGAGTTGTGGCAAGCTATGACTCTGTGGCTTAGAATACAGTTGTTATAAGCACCCTCTTCAGGGATTTGTGCAGCAGGAGAGTCCAAGGCATTCCCGTTTGTGAGGACAGTGCACCAATCCTTCTGTAATCTAGGGCAGTTCATCTAACCTCTGCTTGCATTTTTTTTCCCCATGTCTGTACTTACATAAAGAACATTAGCATGTTTGGAAAGAGTCCAACAAAATACAGTTAGTGCTCAGCTCTTTAGAAATCCCCTTCCCAGGGACTGTGCAGGCTCAAACAGATCAGTCTCTTCTCCCTGGAGAAACAATGCACAAGAATGAGGCCAAAAGAGACAGGAGAGCTAGGGAGGAAAAATGAATCTTGTATTTTTTTTCTTAGCTCTTTTTGCATCTCGAAAAAGAATTATAATCTGAGAAATCATATCAAATGGCAATACTTATGAGTCTGTACATGTGCCAAGGAAAATTACATGATTAGGAAATGTACAAATGAGCCATGTCCTGTTCCAAATTCTTTTCCCTATTTTACAACCAGTTTGTTTCATTTCTTTACTCAGTAGAGAACCTGTATTAATAGCCCCCACAAAACAGATGATCCTTTATTTTACATCATGATAATATTAAATCAAAGGACAAACTTTGAAATACTTTCTAATTAGAGGTGAAAGATTGCTGACCGATAGCTGATACAGAATCTGAATTCTCTTTCAATAACAAGCTTCCTAAATAGAAAGAAGATTTTGATGCATTAAAAGGATCTTTGTAAATTAGAATCTTCCCAAGGCAGAAGTTACACTATTCTTTCTGAGGATCCAGGATTTAACCTAAAATGGTTTTTGTTTGTTTGTTTTTGCAAATTCAGCCACCAGTAAGGGTGAAGTACTCTTATCCTGGTATGCTTTCTAATTGTTACTCAGTAGAATATATTGTGAACCTCCCTTTTTCACTTCTTCACATATATTGACATTAACAAGGACTCACTTTCGAATGAAGGATACGACTTAAGGACCCAGTTCAAAAGAGATAGCCCAACAAAAAAGGACCTATCCCAAGCCACATCCTCATGCTATTTCAGAGCACCCAGGAAATAAAATCCTAAAATCTTCCAAAGAAAAGGAAAAAAATCACAAACAAAAGATTGGAAATCAGAACAATATCACTCTTCTCCACAATAACACTGGAAAGTAGGAGATAGTGGAATAAACCCTTCAAATATTTAAGGAAGAATGGTTTTAAACTAGGAATTATATACCCAGTGCAACTATTAATCAAGTACAATTTGTTAATCAAATGAAGACATTTTCAGATACTTCGAAAAACTTTACTTGACAAAAATGCTTTCTCAAGAAATACTGAAGAATGTGAAAAGAGGGAGGAAATCAAGAAAAGGGGAAGAAATGGGAGCCAGGAAGTAGAAGACTCAACACAGGAGAGTCAAAAGGACCTCACACTCCAACAGTCAACGTGAGGCCCCACACAACAGTCCAATGTGGTGCAAGCAACCCAAGGGCAGTGGAGAGTTTGGTACTTGAGGGGTTATCTGCTTGAGAACTAGGTTGTGAGGAGCTTGAGAGCTCTGGCAGAGGGTTTGAGAGTGAATTTGTGTTGAGTATGTGGAAAAATAAGTAAATTTTTTAATTGAGGAAATGTGTAATGGAAAGAGGATGAAGAAGTACAAGGAGAGAAATGTAATCATTTAGAAATAGAACTTGTCTATGAACAGTATTAATTTCTTTTAATGTTTATTTTAGAGAGAGAGAGACAAAATGCAAATGGGGGAGGGGCAGAGAGAGAGGGAGACACAGAGTCTGAAGCAGGCTCCAGGCTCTGAGCTGTCAGCACAGAGCCCGACATGGGGCTCAAGCCCATGAATTGAGAGATCACGACCTGAGCCGAAGTTAGACGCTTAACTGGCTGAGCCACCCAGGTTCCCCTGAACACCATTAATTTAATCAAAATAACATAACCAGTGAATGTTGGTTTTAATTATGGTGGGAGAACGGGCTGTGTATTGGGGAAAAGGAAGGGTTGAAAAATGAAATTCTCGTCATTTGTAATAGGAAATTACTTGATAATATCTTATGTTGAAAATCAAGAATTAGTAGTATAAGCATATGGTTTAGAAATAGGTACACAAATAGCAGAAGAAAGACCAAAAAAAGTTGAAAGAGGTTGTAGGGAGTGGACATGAGGCTGTTATAAGTTTAAAGAAAGATATGCTTTTTAAAAATTTTATTATGTTTCCATTTTAATTCAGTAGAGTTAACGTACAGTGTTATATTAGTTTCAGGTGCACACTTTAGTGATTCAACAATTCTATACATTACTCAGTGCTCATCATGATAAGTATATCTTTTAAATCCTATTACCTGTTTCGGCCTCCCACTTTCCACACCTCCCTTCTCACAACCATCAGTTTTTTCTCCATAGTTAAGCATCTGTTCAAATAACACCAGCATTCTTCATAGAGTTAGAATAAACAATCCTAAAATTTGTATGGAACCATAAAAGACCCCAAATAGCCAAAGCAATCCTGGAAAAGAAAACCAAAGCTGGAGGCATCACAATTCCAGACTTCAAGAAATATTTCAAAGATTTAATCGTCAAGACAGTATGGTACTGGCACAAAAACAGACACATAGGTCAATGAAACAGAATTGAAAACCCAGAAATGAACCCACAAACGTATGGCCAAATAATATTTGACAAAGCAGGAATGAATATCCAGTGGAATAAAGACTGTCTCTTTAGGGGCGACTGGGTGGCTCAGTCGGTTAAGCGCCTGACCTCAGCTCAGATCATGATCTCATGGTTCATGGTTTGGGCCCCACGTCGGGCTCTGTGCTGACAGCTAGCTTAGAGTCTGGAGCCTGCTTCAGATTCTGTTTCTCCCTCTCTCTCTGACCGCCCTGCCCCCCACTCACGCTGCCTCTCTCTCTCAGAAATAAATAAAAAACATTAAGAAAAAAAATTCTTTAATAAAAATTTTTTTTAAAAACAGTCTCTTTAGCAATTGGTGTTGGGAAACCTGGACAGCAACATGCAGAACAATGAAGCTGGATCACTTTCTTATACCATGCACAAAAATAAACTCAAAATGGATGAAAGACCTAAACATAAGACAGGAAGCCATTGAAACCCTAGAGGAGAAAGCAGGCAAAAATCTCTTTGACCTTGAGCAACTTCTTACTCAACATAACTCTGGAGACAAGGAAAACAAAAGTAAAAATGAACTATTAGGAACTCATCAAGATAAAAAACTGCTGCACAGCATAGGAAACAATCAGTAAAACTAAAAGGCAACCAACAGAGTAGGAGAAGATATTTGCAAATGACGTATCAGATAAAGGGTTAGTATCCAAAATCTATAAAGAACATACCAAATGCAACACCCAAAAAACAAATAATCCAGTGAAGAAATGGGCAAAAGACATGAATAGACACTTTTCCAAAGAAGACGTCCAGATGGCTAACCGACACATGAAAAATGCTCAACATCACTCATCATCAGAGCTACCCTATGACCCAGGAATTGTACTACGAGGTAATTATCCAAAGGATATAGTTGTGTTGTTTTGAAGGGGCACGTGCACCTCAATGTTTATAGCAGCGCTATCAACAATAGCCAAAGTACAGAAAGAGCCCAAATGTCCACCGATGGATGAATTGATAAAGAAGGTGTGGTACACACACACACACACACACACACACACACACACTAGAGTATTACTCAGCAATCAAAAAGAATGAAATCTTGCCATTTGTGACAAAGTGGATAGAACTAGAGGATATTATGCTAAGTGAAATTAGTCAGAGAAAGACAAATGTCATATGACTTCATTCATATGTGGAATTTAAGATACGAAACAGATGAACATAAGGGTAGGAAGCAAAAAGAATATAAAAACAGAGGGAGACAAAACTTAAGAGACTCTTAAATACAGAGAACACACTGAGGGTTACTGGAGTGGTTGTGGGTAGGGGGATGAGTTAAATGGGCAAGGAGCATTAAGAAGGACACTTGTTGGAATGAGCACTGGGTGTTAAATGTAGGGAATGAATCACTGGATTCTACTTCTGAAATCATTATTGTACTATATGCTAACTAACTTAGATGTAAATTTAAAAAAATAAATTAAAAAAGGACTCTTTCTTGGTTTGTCTCTTTTTTCTTTGTTCATTTGTTTTGTTTCTTAAATTCCACATAAGTGAAATAATACAGTGTTTGTGTTTCCCTGAGCATTATACTTTCTAGCTCCGTCATGTTGTTGTGAATGGCAAGATTTCGTTCTTTTTTATGGCTGAGTAATATTCCACTACATATTATACATGTACATACACATACATACGTACATACCACATCTTCTTTATTCATTCATCTATTGATAGATATTTGGGCTTTTGCCATAATTTGGCTATTATAAATAATGTTGCAATAAACATAAGGGTGCATGTATCGTTTCAAATTAGTGTTTTTGTATTCTTTGGGTAAATACCCAGTAGGGCAATTACAGGATCATAGGGTAATTCTTTTTTTTTTTTTAATTTTTTTTTTTTCTAGGAGAGAGAGAGACAGCGTGAGCAGGGGAGGGTCAGAGTGAGAGGGAGATACAGACTCTGAAACAGGCTCCAGGCTCTGAGCTGGCAGTCAGCACAGAGCCCGACGCGGGGTTCGAACCCACGAACCGCAAGATCATGACCTAAGCGAAAGTCAGACGCCTAACCGACTAAGCCACCCAGGCGCCCCAAGGGTAGTTCTATTTTTAATCTTTTGAGGAACCTCCATTATGCTTTCCACAGTGGCTGTACCAGTTTGCATTCCCACCAACAGTGCATGAGGGTTCCTATTTATTCTGTATCTTTGCCCACACCTGTTGTTTCTTATGTTGTTGATTTTAGCCATTATGACAGATGTGAAGTGATATTGTGGTTTTGATTTGCATTTCTCTGATGATAAGTGATGTTGAGCATCTTTTTACATGTCGGTCATCTATATGCCTTCTTAGGAGAAATGTTGGTTCATGTCTTCTGTTCATTTTTTAATTAGAGTTTTGGGGGAGAGGTGTTAAGTTGTAGAGGTTCTTTATATATTTTGGATACTGACCCTTTGTTGAATATTTCATTTGCAAATATCTTCCCTCATTCAGTAGGTTGTCTTTTGTTGATAAACACTTCCTTCACTGTGCAAAAGCATTTTATTTTGACGTAATCCTTATAGTTTATTTTTCCTTTTATTTTCTTTGCCTCAGGAGTTAGATTTAGAAAAATGTTGCTATGGCTGATGTCAGAGAAATTACTGCCTGTGCTTTCTTCTAAGATTTTCATGGTTTCAGGTCTCATAAAGGTGTATCTTGTAAAAATATGTGCTTTGATAGGTATACTTTTGTTTTTCATTTTAAATAGTGATCAGGAATTTGAAAAATGAGTATAATGAGTTTAGAAAACTCACAGTGAAAGATGAAAATGATTAATTTCATCTTCAGATGGCTGAGGCCTATGATTTCCTCTCTTTACCCATAAGAAAACAAATAGCCAACCTTAAAATATCTATTTTGGTTCCTGGGGACATTCCTGGGGAATTATAAGTAACCAAAATTCACTGATTCCTGCCCATCACCTAATACTTACAAGAAAAGGTTCGGGCCTCTGGTAGCCCTAACTCCCATTTCTCAATTTGGTATGCTCATAAACCCCCACTCTAAGGAACTGAGCATTGTTTTAGTTGCTTGGAAATGAGCAAAAGAGATTACCAGGTGTTCCTTCACGTCAGCATTTGTTTCACAAGTCCATAGGGACAAAGGTTAACTTGTAGATTTTTTGTCTAGTTTAATGAAAATTAATTTCCGTCCCATGGAACAGATAACCTCAAAGGTTAGAGCTTATGGCCATGTTGGACATTATCCAGTTCTGTATATAAACCAGCAATGTATTCAATTGATGATGTATATATACCTAAGTTTCACAAATGCTTGTAGTATCTCATTAGTCACAACTTCTTAATTGTTCCCTCATTAATTAAGGAGTTGCATAAATCTTTGACATTTTCATTGTATATTTGCATGAGAGTATGATGTCACCTTTATGAAAACTGTATTTTAGCAAAGACAAAGACGAAATCTATATAAACATTTAAAACTCCTATTCTGGGGCGCCTGGGTGGCTCATTCAGTTCAGTGTACAATTCTTGATTTTAGCTTAGGTCATGATGTTTCAGTTGTGAGTTCAAGCCACACATCAGGCTCTGCATTGACAGTGGGGAGCCTGCTTGGGATTCTCTGTCTACCTTTTTCTCTGCCCATCCCATCCCTCCCTCTCTCTTTCTCTCTCTCAAAAAAAAAAAGATAAACTTAAAAAATTAAAACTCCTATTCTTAGAACC
The DNA here is from genome assembly GCF_008692635.1 of Crocuta crocuta. NCBI lineage: Eukaryota > Metazoa > Chordata > Mammalia > Carnivora > Hyaenidae > Crocuta > Crocuta crocuta. The sequence goes on along the minus strand of NW_027551558.1, from coordinate 5,629,116 downwards.
AGCCTTTCAAACACATCGTTACAGAAATTGACACATTTTTTAACCAAAGTAATGTAAAAGCAACTGGATTTTATCCCCTTTCCTGTTCTGATTGGGAAGTACCTGTTAAACTTAGTTGACCAAGCAAAATGTTTTCAGGGAGAGTCTTCCAGTCTCATAGATGGGCCCAATCCTCACAGACATTACAAAATAGATAGGAACAAGACCAAATCTTAACAACGAAGCTTAGAAGCGGAAGATTTCCCTTAGAGTCTGGAAGAAAACAAGATCATGCTCTGGGTTAATGGGAAAGGCTTCTTTCCCAAGTAGGTGTCAGCTGGAGTCAGGACTTCAAAGGTAGAACAAGGGAAAAAAGGAGGGCACACAGTGAGCACAGACTAGGAAGTTTAGCTGGGGAAGGCCTGTGGGAAGCTGAACAGCTTGAGAGCAGGACTAAGGAGACTCCTACTCTCTCCATCCTGTTCATTTGACAATTAACAGTGTATTACCTCACTGCATTCATTCATGATCTTTTTGTGTATCTTAGTCCTTTTAGGCTGCAGTAACAAAAATGCCGCAAGCTGAATGGTTTATAAACAACAGATTTATTTCATGTAGTCCTGTAGGCTGGGAAGTCCATGATCAAGGTGCTAGAAGATTTGGTGTTTAGTTCACAGACAGCAATCTTTCACTGGGTCCTCACATGGCAGAAGGGGCAAGGGAGTTTTCCTGGGCCTCTTTTATACCGGCACCCATCCTATTCATGAAGCTCATGACCTAATCACCTCCCAAAGGCCCCACCACCTAATACAACATCACACTGGGGATTAGGTTTTAACACATGAATTTTGGGGGTGAGAGGGACAAAAACATTCAATCTATAGCATTGTGTTTTTAAATTAGTTGTAAGTTGTTTTGTATTGCCATAATCATACCTACTGGAAAAACAAAAACAAAAAAAAAAAGTACTCATGTAGTATATTACTTGGCTAAGGTTTCCAAAACAAAAAAACACAGACTAGTATCTTAAACAGCAGATATTTTTTTCCTCATCGTTCAGGAGGCTAGAAGTCCAAGGTCAAGGTGCTGAGGAGGTTGGTTTCTGATGAAGTGTCTCACTGATTTGCAGATGGCCACCTTCCCACCGTGTCCTCACATGGCCTTTCTTCACACATCCCTGGTGTCTCTTCCTCTTCTGATAAGGATGCCAATCATATTGGATTTGGGCCCAGCCATATGGCATCATTTAACTTTATTTACCTCTTTAAAAGTCCTCTTCCAAATACGATCACATTCTGAGGTGTACTAGGGGTGATGACTCCAACATAATGAATTTGGGGTGGGGGACACGATTCCATCCATAACACACATTAAACTCGAACAGTACAAAATGATGCACATTGAAACCTGTCTCCCATCCACCCTGCCTTCACTTATACATCCTCAAACACACATTATCATCCACATTTTATATACCTCTGTTAAAAGTTCTTTGTAAAAGAAAGAAATTCTAATTAAAAAAAAAAAGTTCTTTGAGGGGCACCTGGGTGGTTCAGACAGTTAAGCATCTGACTTCAGCTCATAGTCTCATGGTTTGTGGGTTTGAAGCACAGGTTGGGCTCTGTGCTGGCAGTGTGGAGCCTGCCTGGGATTCTCTCTCTCTCTCTCTCTCTCTCAATAAATAAATAAACTTAAAAAGAAAGTTCTTTGAAGGTTGAGACCATGTGATGTAATCTTTGCAAAAAGGAGAGGCAGGACACTTGCTGAGGCCTGCAGAGGGAGGTGAGCACCAGACCTTACAGGTCGGCAATGCTCTGACCTCTGCCCTCCTCCAAATGCATGGGAGCAGGTAAGAGGAGAGCCTTCTGTTTGCCGAGAAAGCACCTTCTGGGTGTGGCTCTAGACAGAAGTAAAACGGGAAGGAACCATCATCAGATCAAACATATCATACAGGGAAGGAGAAAGGCCAGGGAAGCAAAAGATAAACAAACAAATATTGGCCTGGAGATTTCCTAAAGTATTTTCACCTAGTGGACAAAATAATATTATGGCCACTGTATTTACATTTTGAAAATTCCTTTAAATTTTATATGTGCAGAAACTTTTTTTTGTTTTTTTTTTAAATTTTTTTTTAATGTTTTATTTATTTTTAGGAGTGAGAGAGAGAGAGACAGCGTGAGCAGGGGAGGGTCAGAGAGAGAGGGAGTCACAGGCTGAAACAGGCTCCAGGCTCTGAGCTGGCAGTCAGCACAGAGCCCGACGCGGGGCTCGAACCCACGAACTGCGAGATCATGACCTAAGCGAAAGTCGGACGCTTAACCGACTAAGCCACCCAGGCGCCCCTTTTTTTTGTTTTTTTAAATAACAGCTTTATAAGATATAACTCACAGGGCACCTGGGTGGCTCAGTGGGTTGAGAGACCAACTATTGATTTCCACTCAGGTCATGATCTCATGGTTAGTGGGACTGAGTACTGCATTGGGCTCTACACTGACAGCATGCACCCTTGTTGGACTTCTCTCTCCCTCCCTCTCTCTCTCTGCCTCTCAAAAATAAATAAATAGGGACACCTGGGTGGCTCAGGCAGTTAAGTGTCTGACTTGTGACTTCAGCTCAGGTCATGCTTACAGTTTGTGAGTTCAAGCTCCGCATCAAGCTCTGCACTGACAGTGTGAAGCCTGTTTGGGATTCGGTCTCCCTCTCCTCTGCCCCTCCTCCACTTGCTCTCTCTCAAAATAAATAAAAATAAACTTAGAAAAATAAATAATCAGTTTTCAATAATATATAATTCACATATCATAAGATTTTCCTGTTTACAGTACAAAATGCAGTGGGTTTTAGTGGATTCACAAGGTTGTACAACCATCCCTACTATCCAATTCCAGAACATTTTCATCACATTTTCGAAAAGAAACCCTGAACCCACTGGAGTCATTTCCATTCACCATTTCTCCCAGCCCCTGGCCAATATCAATCTATAGAGTTGCCTATTCTGGCCATTTTTTATAAATGGAATAATACAATATGATGCCTTTTGTGTTTCTGGCTTCTTTCAGCTAGCATAGTGTTTTCAAAACTCATCCACATGGCAGCCTGTATCAATACTTCATTCCTTTTTATGAATATTATTCCATCCTGTGAACGCACAACATTTTGTTCATCCATTCATCAGTTGATGGTGGGTATTTGGGTTGTTTGTATCTTTTAGCCCTTGTGGATAATGCAGCTGTGGACATTCATGTACAAGTATTTTGTCGGCACAGGTTTTCAGTTCTCTCAGGTAGATACTTAGAAGTACAATTGCTGGGTCGAATGGCAACTCTGTTTACCTTTTTGAGGAACCACCAAACTATTTTCCAAAGCAGCAGCATTGCTTTACATCTCTTCCAGCAATGCATGAGGGTTCTGATTTCTCCACACCTTCTTAACGCTTTGTCTCTGTCTTTTTTGATTATAGCCGATGTGAATGTGATAGTGATACTGCAGCATGATAGTCGATGTGAAGTAGTATCTCATGGTTTAAAAAATTGTTCTTAATGTTTATGTATTTTCCAGAAAGAAAGAGACAGAGCATGAGTTGGGGAGGGGCAGGGAGCGTGGAGACACAGAATCTGAAGCAGACTCCAGGCCCTGAGCTGTCAGCACACAGCCCAACGCAGGGCTTGAACTCATGAGCTGTGTGATCATGACCTGAGCCAAAGTCGGAGGCTTAAACAACTGAGCCACCCAGGAGCCCTGTTATTATGGCTTTGTTTTACATTTTTCTTTTTTTTTTTTTTTATTTGAGAGAGAGAGAGAGAAAGAGCCAGTGCCAAGGAGAGAGAAAAAAAATTTTCTTAGATTTAAATCAGTTAACATATAGTGTAGTATTGGTTTCAGGAGTAGAATTTAATGATTTATCAGTTACATGTAACACCAACAACTGTCCTCCTTAATGCCCATCACCCATTTAACCCTTGCCCCCCACCTTCCCTCCATCAACCCTCAGACTGCTCTTTGTATTTAAGAGTTTCTTATGGTTTGCCTCCCTCTCTGTTTTTATCTTGTTTTATTTTTCCTTCCCTTCTCCTATGTTCACCTGTTATGTTTCTTAAATTCTACATGTAAGTGAAATCATATGATCTTTGTCTTTCTGACTTATTTCACTTAGCATAATATACTCTAGCTTTATCCACATTATTGCAAAAAGCAAGATTTTGTTCTTTTTGGTTGCCATGTGATATTCCATTGTATATGTGCCACATCATTTTCATCCATTCATCAATCAATGGACATTTGGGGTCTTTCCATAATTTGGCTATTGTTGACAGCACTGCTATAAACATTGGGATGCATGTGCACCTTTGAATCAGCAATTTTTATCCTTCAGATAAATACTTAGTAGTGCAATTGCTGGGTCATAGGGTGGTTCTATTTTTAACTTTTTGAGCCTCCATACTGTTTTTGCAGAGTGGCTGCACCAGTTTGCATTCCCAGCAGATCCCCTTTCTCTGCATCCTCACCAACATCTGTTGTTGCCTGAGTTGTTAATTTTAGCCATTCTGACAGGTGTGATGTAGTATCTCATTGTGGTTTTGATTTTTATTTCCCTAATGATGAGTGATGTTGAGCATCTTTTCATATGCCTGTTAGCCATCTGGATATCTTTTTGGAAAAATGTCTATTCATGGGGCACCTGGATGGCTCAGTTGGTTAAGCGTCCGACTTCGGCTCAGGTCATCATCTCACTGTTTGTAGGTTTGAGCCCCGCATCAGGCTCTGTGCTGACTGCCAGCTCAGAGCCTGGAGCCTGCTTCGGATTCTGTGTCTCCCTCTCTCTCTGACCCTTTCTGTCTCTCTCTCTCTCTCTCTCTCAGAAATAAATAAAACAGAAAATAAATAAATAAATAAATAAATAAATCTATTCATGTCTTCTGTCCATTTCTTCACTGGATTATTTGTTTTTTGGGGGGTGTTGTATTTGATAAGTTCTCTACAGATTTTGGATACTAAGCCTGTATTTGATATGTCATTTGCAAATATCTTTCCCATTCCATCGGTTTTGCCTTTTAGTTTTGTTGACTGTCTCCTTCACTGTGCAGAAGCTTTTTATCTTGAAGAGGTCCCATTAGTTCATTTTTGCTTTTGTTTCCCTTGCCTCCAGAGATATGACTAATATGAAGTTGCTGTGGCTGAGGTCAAAGAGGTTGCTACATGTTTTCTCCCCTAGGATTTTGATGGTCTCCTTTCTTACATGTAGGTCATTCATCCATTTTGAGTTTATTTTTGTGTATGGTGTAAGTGGTCCAGTTTCATTGTTCTGCATGTTGCTGTCCAGTTTTCCCAACACTACTTGCTAAAGAGCCTTTTATTCCATTGGATATTCTTTCCTGCTTTGTCTGAGATTAGTTGACCATACATGTGTGGGTCCATTTCTGGGTTCTCTATTCTGTTTCATTGATCTATGTGTCTGTTTTTATGCCAGTACCATACTGCCTTAATGATTACAGCTTTGTAATACAGCTTGAAGTCTAGAATTGTGATGCCTCTAGCTTTGGTTTTCTTTTTCTTTGTTTTTTTTTTTATGTTTATTTTGAGAGAAAAAAGGAGAGAGAGTGGGGAAAGGGCAGAGAAAGAGAGTGAGGGAGAGACAGAATCCCAAGCAGGCTCTATGCTGTCAGCCTGGAGCTTGACACAGGGTTTGACACCACAAGCCATGAGATCATGACCTGAGCCTAAATCAAGAATTGGATGCTTAACTGACTGAGCCACCCAGGTGCCCCTGGTTTGCTTTATCAACATTGCTTTGGCTATTTGGGGTCTTTTCTGGTCCCATACAAATTTTAGAATTTTTTATTCTAGCTCTGTGAAGAATGCTGGTGTTATTTTGATATGGATTGCATTGAATGCATAGATTACTTTAGTAGTTTTTAACAATATTTGTTCTTCTAATCCATGAGCATGGAAGGTTCTTCCATTTCTTGGTGTCTTCTTCAATTTCTTTCATATGTAATCTATAGTTTTCAGCATGCAGATCTTTTACTCTTTGGTAAGGTTTATTCCTGGGTACCTTATTTTTTTAGTGCAATTAGTTATAAATGGGATCAATTCCTTGATTTCTTTTTGCTGCTTCATTATTTGTATATAGAAATGCAACAGATTTCTCTTAAAGATATTTCTGTATGTTGATTTTATATCTTGTGACTGCTGAATTCATGTCTCCGTTCTAGCAATGTTTTGGTGGAATCTTCTGTATTTTCCACATAGAGTATCATATCAACTGCAAAGAGTAAAAGCTTGATTCTCCCTTGCCAATTTGTATGCCTTTTATTTTTGTTGTTGTTGTTGTCTGATTGCTGAGGCTAGGACTTCCAGTACTATGTTGAACAACAGTTGTGAGATTGAACATCCCTGTCATGTTCCTGATCTTAGGGGGAAAGCTCTCAGTTTTTCCCCATAGAGGATGATGTTAGCTGTGGATTTTTGTATATGGCCTTTATGATGTTGAGGTATGTTCCTTCTCTTTTTTTTTTTAATATTTTATTTATTTTTGAAAGAGGGATAGAGACAGTATGAGCAGGGGAGGGTCAGAGAGAGAGGGAGACACAGAATCTGAAGCAGGCTCCAGGCTCTGAGCTAGCTGTCAGTACAGAACCTGACGTCAGGCTCAAACTCACAAACTGTGAGTCAGATCATGACTTGAGCCGAAGTTGCATGCTTAACCAACTGAACCACCCCGGGTACTCCTCTTCTTCTTCTTCTAAGGACATCAGTCATATTGGATTAGGGTCTACCTTTATGATCTCATTTAACTTTAATTACCTCTCTAAAGACTCTTTCTCAAATATGGTCACATGGGAGTAAGGACTTCAAAATACGAATTTGGGGAAAACACATTTCAGTCCACAAAAAAGTCCCTTATCTGATGTATGATTTGTAAAAGTCATCTCCCATTGTGAGTATCTTTTCACTTTTTTGATAATGTCCTTTGAAGCACAAAGGCTTTTCATTTTTATGATATACAGTTTACTTATTTTTTGTTGTTTATACTGTTGCTGCCATATGTAAGAAATCATTGTTTAACTGAAGATCACAAAGATTTATAACTGTGTTTATAAGAGTTTTATAGTTTTAACTTTTATATTTATATTTTGATCCATCTTGAGTTAATTTTTGTATATTGTATGAGGTAAGGATCTGATTTCATCCTTTTTCATGTTAGGTATCCAGTTGTCTCAGAACGATTAGTTGATAAGACTCTTCTTTCCTGATTAAACTGTCATGGCGCACTGGTTGAAAATCAATAGAGCATAAAGGTGAGAGTTTATTTCTAGACTTTCAATTCTATTTCATTGATTTTTATGTTTATGCCTATACCAGTTCATCACAGTCTTGATTTTTGTAGCTATTGTAGTAAATCTTGAAATCAGAAAGTGTGAGTTTTCCAATTTTGCTTTTCTCTTCGTCAAGATTGTTTTTTGCTACTTTGGGGCTCTTACATTTCCATAGGAATTTGAGATCAGCCTGTCAATTTCTGCAAAAATGCCATCTGGGCTTCTGGTAGGAATTGCATTGAATCAGCAGATTACTTTGGGTACTATTGCCATCTTAATAGTATTAAGACTAACAGTCCATGAACATAAGATGTCTTTCCACTTATTTCAGTCCTCTTTAATTTCTTTCAACAGTATTTGTAGTTTTCAGTAAACAGATTATGCACTTCTTTTGTTAAACTTATTCCTGAGTGTTTTATTGCTTTAGATGCCTTTCTAAATGGAATTTGCATGAACATACTGCTGAATGTTTATGGGATATAGAGTTACAGTTTTAAGAGAAAAAAATGATTTTCTTATAGTGGCGATCATTAAAACTTCCCTACAGAGTCTCCTCATTAGCTCTGTCACTTTGCTCTCATTTTCCTTTCCTCTCTGCTCACTCCTTTGCCTGAATGCACTCATCTAAGACATGTGCAAACAAGCTCTAACTAGCTTCCCTAAGGTGAACAAAAGAAAAGGTAAGTGGAATAAAGAAGCAGGGAGATCAACTGTTTCTGTTTGCTCAACAGCTGCCAAGGGAGGCTTTTTCCCCTAGCATTGTTCACACAAACAACACCATCTCTGATATTATATCCCAAGCTTCTTCCTTGAAAAAAAAAAAAACCATGGAACAAAATTGCCTACATAGAGAAACATGCTTATAGAAGTCAAGGACTTTCTGGGATTTGCTTCAATACTGGATAGTACTGGTGATTATTAATATGGTTGAAGCTAACTTGGGCATAGGAGAGAAGGCTGCCATCTGTGTAGCCCATTTTCATGGACATAACGAACTCCCTGCTCTGTAATATTTCCCTTTCTCTGATTGAGCGTGCTGTGTACCAACCCCAGCTTCTGGAATTAGACATGGATTCCTTTGGCTTAAAACATTAAGGTTAAAAATCAGTTATGTCTGGACTGGGTTATTTAGTATACCTTTAGAAGTGTTTTATTGCTGCGTGTATTAACTCTCAGATCAAGACTCTAGACCTGCTGAGGTAAAGGGAGCAGGAGGTATCTCACCATGAACAGTCCAAGGTGTCATTCTTCTATGTTCACCCAAATTCCAACACTCAAAATTTGTCTCTAACCATAAATACAACTTCAGGAAAAGGCCAGGCCAGCTTGAGGGCCTAAAGAAACCCCCTAAAAAATGTTGTAGGCTTGGGGTGCCTGGGTGGCTCAATCGGTTAAGCCACTGACATTGGCTCAGGTCATGATCTCACAGTTCGTGGGTTTGAGCCCTGCATTGAGTTCTGTGCTGACAGCCCAGGGCCTGGAGCCTGCTTCAGATTCTGTATCTCCCTCTCTCTCTGCCCCTCCCACCTCTCTCTCAAAAATAAATAAGCATTAAAAAATAAAAATTAAAAAATTGCTATAGGCTTGATCTTCAAAGTTTTCTCCCCAGTGTTACCTTAGATGAGATACATGTGAGGTGTTGTTCACAACTTTGGTCGTATAAGGCAATATCCTGTCCAGGATGTTCCTAAGAACTCCTTTTTAGTGGGCACACTTGTAGTTTTTATTACCAGAAGGCTGAGCTTTATCTTCTTTGAAAATCACAAACAACACTTCTGTATTACTAATGAGCAAGCTATTTCTTGAATGTACTTTCTTTAACTGGACACTAGCATAATTGATCCCAATACCCTCACAGAAGAAGTACGTGGCTTTAAAAATAAAGTTATGCTTCATCCAAAGACATAAACTTCAAACTTGGCCCCAAGGCTTCTGATTCACTGCTCTCTTATCCCTTGGAGATGAGGAAGATACAGTCTGCAGAGTGAAAATCCAGCCCCCTGGGGAGGCTTGGGAGTTCTGAAGGGTCCTGGACATGTCTGAGGTGAGCTGAACTCAAGGACCTAGTTTTCTTTTCAGATGTCCCCATTCTGATTAAAACCGTCATTATCTATCAGGGCAGAGACTGCTGGCTGTCCACCAAAACCCAGTCCTCCCTTCTCCCTGGACTCAAGGCTAGAGTACATTTCTCAGACTCCCTTGTGGCCTGGCACGGCCATGAGACCAAGTGAGCACCAGAGTAAGTGAGCAGAAGTCATGGAGGCCGATTCCAAACCTAGTCTGTAAAGCCATTCCCTTCCTTCTAGCTGAATGGCATTGACCAGGGCCTCTTTGGAAGCCAGGTAAGGGGAATGACAAGGCAATCATCAGCCGAGCCCCCTGAGTGACCTTGTGGAGCAGACCTCCACCTGAGCCCTGTGTGGGTTGTTAGTGAGAAGGAAATATGTTTCTGCTTTGAGCCATTGTAAGCAAGGGCCTCTTAGTCACAGCAGTTTAGACTTTTCCTCAAGTCAATAACATCCTACTTTTGACTAACTTTGGTTGTTAACCCTTCTTAGTATCTCTTAACCTCCTTCCCTCTCTACCTCCATTGCCACTGCCATTTGAGGCCTTTATCTCCTCTTATCTGGACTATGACAACAGCCCCTAACTGGAAGACACTGAGATGCAGGCCAGGCCTCTCCAGCTCATCACCTTCACACTGCTGTTCCCTCAGCAGGAAATGCCCACCCTCTCCCCAACTTTTATCTCCTCTCCATCTGGCAAGCTCCTTCTCACCCCCAGCTTCATGGGACCCCTGCCCTGATACCCTATGACTCTGTCATGTGCTGGTTGCTGTCCTGTCAGCTCCTAGAGGCAGGTCTGGGTTCTCGTCACCTCTCTCCCCAGTGCCTAGCCCGGTGGCTACCCACTGCAGGTGTTTAATAAATGAATCAGTTGGGTGAGTGACAGTTTCTCAGCACCGTAGAATTCCCCTCTCCCCCATTTGATGCTGCCATCTGAAAAGTCAGGGCTGTCTCATCAAAGCCTGTCCCTCGGGCTTTGGCTCCTGCTCCTGTTTTTGCTCCAGTGCCATTAAGTTTCTTCTGTCACTCAAGTGCACAAGCATTCAAGGTACAAGTGATAAACAGATTAGGCGAGCTTCATGTGCAAAGCTGTTAAGCCGTTGACATCCCCCCATTCAGGGTCATCCTCACTCCCCCTCTGGTGTCTCGTTTCCCCTCACTCCTCATTCACTTAGAGAAATAGGATCGGACGAAAAGGCAGTCTGGCTTCACAGAAGGTCCGAAACATGGGGTTTTCCAATCAGGGATGGTTTCCTGTCAGGGGTGGTTGCCTCCCTGTGCAGGAAGCTGTCAACCTTGAGGCTTCCCTCCTACATCCTATCCTCTTCCTCTGCCTCCAGCTCCTACAGAAAGTGGTCAAGCGGGCAGTTCTGTGGTCAGCATAGTGGAACTGAAGCCCCGTCCCCCGCAGGGTCCTCCCTGTGGCACATTCAGCACTTTCCCTCCACAAGGGAGGAAGCCATGATGACAGGCTGCTCCAGGCTTGAGGGGGGACAAGAATGACTTTATTCTGATAACATCCTCCACATTGAGCTGGGAAACTCCTGACCCCTGGAGGCTGTCCTCTCAGGGCAGGACCGTCAGCAATACCTCCTCTGACATAAGACAGAGCCGTGGTCTGAACTGCTCAGGAAAGCAATGAGGGCAAATCGAGAGGGCTGACTTTTCCTATGGCTGACCTACACCTGAGAACATGGCCCCTCCTATTCATCAAGGGCCCGCTCCTTCTTTGAGCTCACAGGCATTTTTTTTTTCTATTCAGTAATAGCAAGAAGTTGTCATGATATGAAACTGCCAGTAATTCATTTTCCCCAGATCCAGGGTTATGTTGATCACATGCAGGTCTGTGACAAATAACCAGAAAGAAGTAGTTCAACAAACAAAACTCACTGAACATAAAGTCTACATTTATAGAAAATAAATAAAGCAAAATTAAAATACTTGCGTTCTAAAATATTCGTGTTAGGGAGAAGAAGGGGAAAAATAGTGGGGGAGAGGGAGGGAGGCAAACCATGAGAGACTCTTGAATGCTGAGAACAAACTGAGGACTGATGGATGTGGGGGGGAGGGGGGAGATGGGCATGGAGGAGGGCACTTGTGGGGATGAGCACTGGGTGTTATATGGAAACCACCTTGACAATAAACTATTAAAAAAATAAAGTATTCGTGTTAGGAGATCATTTCCAAATATTATTCAGAATGTAGAAATGACATAGTTTTCCCAAATGAGTCAACTTATGTCCCCATAGTGGGTGGTAAGGACAATGCTCAGGGCTGGGAATCAGGAACCATGGGCTCCCATTCAGCTTAGGTCTGCCACTCATTCTGATTACAAGGAACTTATAGCCTCAGGGTGCCTGGGTGGCTCAGTTGGTTAAGCACCTGACTCTGGGTTTTGGCTCAGGTCGTGATCTCATGGTTCGTGAGTTCGAGCTCCATATCGGGCTCCACACTGACAGTGCAGAGCCTGCTTGGGATTCTCTCTCTGCCCCTCCTCTGCTTGCTTTCTCTCTCTCTTTTTCAGAACAAACAAACAAACAAACAAGAATGAAGGGGCTTATAGCCTCTCCATTGGGGTGTTTGCTTCTCTGTTTAACCAGGACCCTGTGTGTTCTGCAGGCTATATCACAGGAGATGCAGGACTCAGTCTGGTTGGGGACTGGATACAGAAGGATGCCCTGACACTTGGTGATGTTGTCCAGTGTCTTAACATAACTGGCAAGGCCTACATGGTGAGACGGTTAAATTCTTTGGGGGAGAAATAATGCTGAGCCTTGGTCTTTGTGCCTCTCTGATTTATTGTGAAAGCATTCCTTGACCTCTTTTCTCTGTCTCCTGACCTTCAAGTATTTCAGTGGTTCCCTCGAGCTCTCCTTTCCCCCTGAATCTCTGTTAAAAGTCTTAAATGTTGGATTTCATGGTCATTTTAAGGTCACATGCAGGATTATCTTACCACCTTCCTTTGGCTAGTGCTTAATTCTGTTTCAGAGGAAAGCCAGCTTTCCCTACATCCCCCACCACACACAACACAGAGACAAAAAGACATTTGCAGAATCATCAACATTTAATGATCCTGCTGAAATTAGTCTCCTCGGATGCAGCTAATGGAGAATGTGTGTCTGCTTTGAGATTCCCAACCGTCCCCAAGGCAACTCTGGTTCTTACCTGACCCCTTTATCAAATCTGGCCATCAGATACCATCGGATTGATTTCACTTGGGGCGCTTTGGCAGAGGAAGCAATCAGAACGGGTTGACTGAGGGTTTAAGGTGAGCTGAGAGGGACAGCCGCGCTGGGCCCCGAGTCTGCACAGGGTCTCAAGGCCCCTCAAAAATGTTTCAGTCCTGGAAAGAAATGTTATGGGCTCCAAAATATGAAAAGAAAATAGCAAAATCAAATGAATATTTATTTCTAACACCAAACTGTCAAATCTTCAACATTTTTAATAGCAACATGCATTTATTATGGAATATCAGCTACCTAATATTGTCTCATGTGGTGTGGCAGAAGGGGCCTGGGCCTGGGCAGCAGGAAGACACCCAGGCCACAGGAGGTGACCAGGGCTGCTATGGGCGAAGAACCCAGGGTGCACACACTTAACTGAGGTCCTTTTCTCAGGGGTCACCCTGCCCTTGCACATACCTTGAGTACCTCCTACATGTGTGCACCCAGACACCTTGTCTCTGTCCTGGGTCCCGCTTTGGGTTCTATGACGCACCCCTGTGTCCTTAGCATAAATTCTCCCTTTTCACTTAATACAGCTTGAATTGGTTTTGTTACTTGAATTGGTTTTGTAAACAAAACTCTTAGGGCAAGAATCCAAGGCCACTTGGCCATCCCCCTCCCTGCTTTCCACAATAGGGCAATCTACAGATCTTCCTCAACTTACAAGGGGGTGACATCCAGATAAACCTATCCTAAGTTGAAAATACCCTAAGTCAAAAGTATATTTAATGCATTTGACCCACGAAACATCATAGGGCATTTGTTGTTAACCCTCATGACCGTGGGGCTGCCTGGGAGCTGCCGCTGGCTGCCTGCCCAGCATCACAAAAATATTGTACTGCATAAGGCTAGCGTGGAACAGATCAAAAGTAAAAATTGGAAATAGGTTTCTGCTGAGGCATATGTTTTTCACACCATCGTAAAGTCAAAATATCCTAAACTGAACCATCGTAAGTTGGGGACCATCTATAGTTATTTGTTTATAAGAGGCTGGTTTGGGGTATCTACTTGGATAGTGCTTTTGCTTGAATTATCCACATAAATAGTGTATTGTTGTTATATAATTATAACTTTATATTTACTATGGTTACTATTTAGGGTCTGTCTCTTTCTGCTAGGATGTAAGTTTCGTGCAAGGTGGGAATCTATTTTCATCATTGTTTGATCAAGTGCCCGATGGGTGTTCAATTAATATATCTTGGAAGAATAAGCACGATCCTGCTAGAAATACACAGGCCTGGGGCACCTGGGTCAGTTGGTTAAGGGTCTGTCTCTTGATTTTGTCTCAGGTCATAATCTCTTGGTTCATGGATTGAGCCCCATGTTGGGCTCCATGCTGACAATGCAGAGCCTGCTGGAGATTCTCTTTTTCCATCTCTTTCTGCCCCTCCCTTGCTCATGCACATGCTCACACTCTCTCTCTAAATAAATAAATAAACATTAAAAAAAATACCCAAGCCTAATCATACTCCTATTATTAGAAATAACCCCCAGGATGCCTAGGTGGCTCAGTTAACCATCTGATTTTTGACTTCAGCTCAGGTTATGATCTCACCGTTTGGGAGTTCAAATGGTGTTCATGCCGTCAGCGCAGAGCCTGCATGGGATCCTCTCTCTCCCTCTCTCTCTGTCCTCCCCCTCTCCCTTCTCTCTCAAAAACTAAATACATTTAAAAAAAAGAAGAAGAAGAAGAAGAAGAAAAGAAAGAACCCTTTTGGGGTGATGAGCTGACTCCGTCAGTGGAACATGTGACTCTTGATCTCAGGGCTGTGAGTTTGAGCTCCCACATTGGATGTTGAGGTTACTTAAAAAATAAAAATCTTCAAAAAGAAAAAAAAGAACCCTCTTAAGTCAATTAACATCTTAAATTACCTCCAAAGTGATTGATGAGCAAAGCTAGGGTTAGAAGAGGGTCATTTGATTATTTGAATCAGGTCTCTTCTTTTTATAGATGAGGGAAAATAGGCCCAAAGAACAGAAATGACTTGCCCAAAGTCTCACAGCCCAAAAGTAACAGCCCCAGACCAGAACTTGGGCTTCCCAGCTCAGTATCTTTCTGCTACAGCACACAACCTCTCATTCTTCATACCTGTGGGTGAGGCATTGGGCCAGGACTGCTTTTCCCTCTGCTACCTGACTACACCAACACACTACAGCAGGCACACAGTAACGAGATGGTAAAGAGTTTGGCTTCCCTGTCCCCATGCAGCAGCAGCATAGAAGACACAGACCCAAGGACTGTAGCAGTCAGTTTTCTTTCCACTCTGATCATTAGAACAGGTGTAATTGGACTAGCCTGAAGTTGTATCCTGTACCCAAAAAGAGGAGGCACCCCAGGCAGTCTCCAAGATGAATTACACTTTTTTTCTGAGCCCTGATTTGCCAGAGACAACAGCTTCTTTGATTAATCGACCTCTAAAAGTGCTTTGCCCCAAGTAGCAAGATCTTGCCCAGGATAAAATCGGATCCCCTTTAGACAGGTAACAGAAGAAATGATCATGAGTATTCAATAGTGCAGCATTTTTGTTTCCTGAAACCCCTGTGGTTTAGCATGGAAAAAGTCAAGACAAATCAAGACGTGCTGGTGGTGTGTGTCCAGCTTTGGGGCTGCCCAACTGATCCCTGGGAAGAATCAGGAATGGAGGAGCTTGGTGAATTCAGGACAATTCAGTGATATGCCTCATTTACAGACCAGAGTGAACCTATTCACCAATGCCCCTGTGAAAAAGTTCAAGGTACTACTGAATTGTGATTATCTCAAGTATTTCCATTTTACCTGTCATCTGTAATTTATAATTGCTCTAAGCATACAATATGCATATGGTGGTCAAGGTATGAAAAGAAGCTAGAAAATAAAATGTAGCAATAAGATGAAAAATCTGATCATCTGGCATAAAATTAGTCCTATATATGCATTTTCCCCCTTTTTATCCAGAAAAAACTGGGAAAATCTAGATACTTGGCATTTGGAGAGCTCTGGGATTTGAGAAAAACTAGCCCTAGATTCTGGAATGTAGATGGTTACTCTATAAATGCAAAACTGATGTGCTTGGAGAGGTTTTGCTGTAAAAAAAATCCCCAAAATTCCCTTGATTTATCACCACAAGGGGGTGAATTTTTTTTTCAAAAAAGTCTGCTCCACAGTCTTTGTTATCAGAGCTGGCTGGTCAAGACGAAGTCTAGCTGTGGGTACCCTCGGTTGGGGAATAATTTGGCATCCCTTCAAACTGACATTCTTCAAATGTTTTTTCAACATTTTCTTAGTGGGGGCATAAAGAACACATTGTCTACTAATAAAAACTGTGTATCTCTTTCTTTATGTTGGTAATAAAGGATTTATTATATGCTTCTGAAAGACAAAAATGAGCCAGATAAGTAAGGAGATGATTTTATTTAGGCTGTAGCAATGGGGAGAACATTCATCGGTGAGGAATGCCTCTATGTATAAGAGAGAGGCCTGGGCTGTATGTATAGAGCCTGGGAGATGAGGGAATCAAGCACCAGGCCTATGGCATCAAGAGAAAGACTGAGCAACAAGTCTTATCTAATTCTAATGCAGAGGGGTAGTTCTTTGTGATAAGCATGTAGAGGCCAAGGGCAGGCCACCCCAAGATGGGCCACTTTGGAATGAAGATTATTTTAAGTTAAAAACAACCAAAACCCGGAAAATTCAGGAAAAGCTCTTTACCTCCCCCTCAATTGCCTGAAGAGAATTTAGACAGAGGACCTGCTTCAGGAAGGGAGCTATCACCATAGAACTCCATCATACTGTGAACGAGGTGTGGTAGGCAGGGAGGAGGAACCTAGCAAGGCCACTCTGATCAAAGTCCTCTGTGTCCCCTTGTTTCTGAGTGGCCCAGCAGACATGTGTTTACCCTGTTTCATTGTCTCCTTCCCTTTGAAGTCCCAGACCCTGCCCGCCTCCTCCTTAGTTCAGAATGACATCTATACCTCAATATGCCTGTCTTCGGAATTTCCATGTCTGTGTGTATGTCCTGTACATATGCAATTAAATTAAGTCTTCCCCTGTTAATCTGTTTCATGTCAATTCTATTCTTAGTCCTGCTAAAAGGACCTTGAAGGGGACAGGAATTCTTGCTCCCCAGCAAAGGTTAGCTGTTTCTCAGAACACAAAAGGGTACGGAGTCTTCCTAACCATAGGTGTTTTCCAGGAGGACAGCCCTCAGGTCAAGTTCTATATTGTCTTACCCTCATTGGCAATATTTGAATTTTCTAAGAATTATCTTTTGAGGGGCCTGGGTGGCTTAGTAAGTTGCCAGTCCAACTCTTGATTTCAGTTCAGGTCATGATCCCAGGGTCATGGGATCGAGCCCCGTGTTGGGCTCCATGCTCAGCATGGAACCTGTTTAGGATTCTCTCCCTCCCTCTGCCTCTACCTCTTGTGAGTATGCACATACGCTGTCTCTTTCTCTCTCTGAAATTAAAGAAAAAAAAAAAGAATTGTCTTTCATGTCACTGCTTTTTCTGTTATTCATTACTGCAGAGCGTAAATCATTCCCACTCACACAGTTCTGTTCAGATTATGTTTACATGCTCTGTCTTCTGGCTTGTGTGTGGCAAACACTTCTCTGCTTTTCTGTAGTTCTTGTTCTCCAGTTGTTTTTGTCATTGTTATATTTTCTGAATCTGGCAACTTCAAAGGCAAAAATATTAAAGACTTTATAATTTAGGTAATAAAATAAATCACTCATCTCCAGTTATCTGCACTAATCCAGGTATTATTTCATCTGGCATTATCTTGTCAGATGGTTAGTCTCAAATTCAGAGCTGGGTCTGCACAAGACACTTATCTACATGCAAAGTGCAAAAGTACTCCAGAGTGATGTGTTGGTGCTGGTAAGGGATGGTACACTGATGATGTGGGGTTTGGGGTTTTTTCCCCTTCTTCAGGGCATTTTACATTTTGCCAGTTATGTGAAGAGTCCCATGTGGGCACCCTACTTCCCATTTATTCTAATGATTTTTTAAATTATTATTGAGCTATAATTCATAAACCACAAAATTCACCCTTTTGAAGTGGACGATTCAGTGGTTTTTAGTATATTTACAAGGTTGTACAACCACCACTACCATCTAATTCCATAATTTTTATCACCTCTAAAAGACATTCATACCCATTATTAGCCATTCTCCATTCCCTTGTTAAAGAACAAAAATTGAACTGAGTAAATCTGAGGATCTAACTGGCCCTATTAAGTGATTCAGGGATTGGGTGGCATCCCATCTGGCAAGTAGGCTGGAGCTCTGAGGAGTTGTACAAAATGGACTGTTTTTATAGGAAGGAGGGTGTGGCAAGAAGGTATTAGCCAAAAAAAAAAGATTATTTCAGGTGAGGTCACCTTCCCTTAGGGGGAAGAACATGGGGTCTCATCATGCAGATTACTTCATCTTCCTTGGTGGGGGGAAATGGAGAGGGTGCAAGTGACAGATTACCTCGTTGGTACTGACCAGAAAATTCCTGACTGATGGGATAAGACTACATTTCTGGGGGATGTTGAAACTATAAATAAATCTTGGTTTGCTATCATAGGGGCCAAATGATTCCATTTTGGACTGGTTTCTTTTTTACCACCCCACTGCCTCTCTCCCCAGCTGCTGGCAAGGATTAACCTATATTCTGTGTCAATAGATTTGCCTATTCTAGACATTTCATAAACATGGAGTCATACAATATTTGGCTTCTTTTTGTGTGTATTTGGTTTCTTTCACATAGCATACTGTTTCAAGGTTCATCCCTGTTGTAACATGTAGCGGTACTTCAATTCTTTTCATTGCCAAAGACTATTCTATTGTATGAATATACCACATTGTGTTTATCCATTCATCAGTTGATGGACATTTGGGTTGTTTCCACTTTTTAGCTTTTGTGAATAATACTGTTATGAACATTTCCATACAAGTTTTTGTATAGACATGTTTTCATTTCTCTGGGGTATGTACCTAGGTGTAGAATTGCTGAGTCATATGGTAATACTATGTTTAGCTTTTTTAGTAACTGCCAAACTGTTTTCAAAGCAGCTATACCATTGTTTAACATTCCCAATAGCAGTGTATGAGAGTTCCATTTTCTCCACATCCTTGCTGACACTTGTTATTGTCCATCTTTTTTATTGTTATTGTTATTGTCCATCTTTTTAAATAAATCCATCCTAGTGGGTGTGAAGTGGAATCTCATTGTGGTTTTGATTTCCCTAATGACTAAAGACTTGAACATCTTTTCCTATGCTTGTTGGCCATTTGTGTATCTTCTTTGTAAAAAGATAATTCTCATTTCTTAATTAGCTCATTTGTCTTTTTATTGCTGAGTGGTAAGTGTTCTTTATGTATACTGGATACTAGTTTCTTAATATATATAATTTGCAAATATTTTCACTTTTCACGTTCTTGATAGTGTTCTTTAGGCACAAAAGTTTTTAATATTGATGAAGTATAGTTTCTCTATTTTTTTCTTTCATTGTTTGGGCTTCTAATGATGATTTGCTGCCACATAGACATTCCTGCCCCTGGCAACAAGCTGATTGGCATTCTCTTGATCTGCTCCAGGCTAGGGACTTGAAAACTTTGGAAAATACATTATGAAATGTATTGCTATAGGGGCGCCCGGGTGGCTTAGTCGGTTAAGCGTCCGNAAAAAAAAATTTTTAAAGAAATGTATTGCTATAATTACAGCCTTTGTCTCTCTCCACAAAGACGGTAATTAGATGGCAGTATCCAAACCCCTGAACACTGTCTCAGAAATATCCAAAGACCTATCCTGGGGCAAAGTGGTGCCTCTTTCTAGTCAAAGTTTTCAAAGAATTTTACCATGTTCAATTCTACGATGCATTATTTCCCCCAAGTGTATTTTTCAGAATGTTCTTCCCCACGAGATACCTGCAGAAAAAAAGACCCTATTGTCAAATAAGGGAGTGTCAAAGTGTCAAAACTCTGTAGACGATTCACATCCCATGTTAGAATAATGAAGTCTCTGGGAAACTCTTCAATAAACAAGTCTAAACCAATGTTTCTTAAATTATTTGAGCAAGAACCAATTACAAACAAGGAACTTAATAATTTTTTGAAATAGCACACAACTGAACAATCAGGAAAGGATTGACTATGTTAGGGAAATAGTAACCTAACACAATGAAAGTATTAACATTCGTGTCAGGGTACAGTGTGAGTCCCAGGACCTTCCTCCCTCCTATAGCCTCACCACCTGGAACATGTGGTCTCCAAAATAGCCAGGGAAGGGAGAAGGAAGAACTTGGTTGGTAGTTTCCTATGGGTTGGACCTAGATGTTCCCCACACTGCCTTGGCCACAGTAGTCCCATCTCTCAAGATACCGTGTGGTCTCTCTGTGTGCTTTGGAAGAAAAGGCTTGATGACATAAAATATGGACTATATGTACTACACACGCTTTGGGGAATACTGCTCAACTACCTTATATGGCTTCAGAATGGGCATCCATGTTGATTGACTCATGGCATATGAAGAAGCCTCTGAGAGCAAACACTGTGGCCTCTGCTCTTGGACCACCTCCTGATGATGAGGCTCCATCTTGCCTCAGAGCCCGACCTCAGTGTGGAGCCAGGGAGCACACCTATTCTGACTCTGCGCTTACATTGCTATCAATCATGCACATTTCCATAAAAAAATAGGGGAACATTTGAAAGATCACATGCCTGAAACTTTTTATATTGTTATTTCATCAGAGACAAAATTTGACAGGAACGATTGAGTCGATGAATTTAAATTGCTCAACTGAAAATCAGGTCAGTGGGATACTAATGGGAGAATATGGCTGTGTATATGAAGAGACGAAGCAGAATCGTGAAAAAACAGCCGATGCATTAACATGGCCAACCCATAGCCATTATTACTTAGTGTCTGGTCATGTCACAGAAATGAAGAGAGAGGGGGAAAAATGATAATGTTTGTGGTAAATACTCAATGTTTTCCCAGAAATAAAACGAGGTCTTAGTGTGGTTGGTGCGTCAGGAAGGCATCGTGAGCTCTGTAGTCTAAGGACATAAATAACCTGAAAGACACGTTAATATTTTACACAAAAAAATCAATAACTCCTCACTGAGGGCAGATGATGTTATTATGCCCCATTAAAGTGTATTTGAAGCCTTTTCAACATCAAGTGCTGTTGCAAAGGAGAATGAGAGCTACTGAGCATGTGGCAGTTAAAAAGAAAGGAATAAAAAGTGTTAGGAAAGGTGGTGTGTGTGACTGGAATGTGAGGTTCTTGGAGGGTCTCGTCGGTGGAGAGGAGACCTGGCACAGTCCACCCCAGGTGGGTCAGTGCCCAGTGCCCTGAGCTACTGCCAAGACCAGCATAGGGCCCACATGAGANGGGGGGGGGGGAGGGGAGGGGACAAGGCAGAGCTCCCGTCAAGTACTCAGATAGGAGGCAACGCTTATTGTGGATGCAGGGTGGTAACAGGCAGAGAGCACCCAGAACCTGGGTGCCACCTCTGCGACCCTGTTCAGGTCACTTTACCCCCTGCAGGGCCTGCTTCCTCCTCAGAATCAGAATTATAGTCAGGCCTGGAAGTAGAATCCTCATCCCTGAAGCACAGTGGGCGCTCCAGGATGGCAGCCACCCTGTCGCTATCTGTCTGCCCATATTTCTTTTCCTCTCCTAGCACTCCCATCCCTCTCTGCCAGTCCTTGTGCCCAGCGCTCCAGCCTGAAGCCAGAGACCACGCTGTGTCTCTCCTGGCTCCACCTCTGAGCAGCTGGAGCAGTCTTTTCAGGAGCTTGCCAAGGCTCGGCCTATTCCACTGAAATGGAGGAACATTTCGTCTTCCATCTGCCTGAGCCGTTGTGAAGACTAAACCTGGTAATGTGTGTAAAGTAGGAACGCACTGCTGGACAAAAGCAGACACTCATGATGTACTCAGTTATTTCACTACTTACATACATGATGGTCCCTAAGCTAATAGAGGAGGGAGTTTCAAAGGGGTGGTGATGGGTACTGAGTGTGTTCAAGGTTGTGACAAAGGAGAGGAAAATGAGCACTGAGAACAGACGTGCACCGCATGGTCAGTGCAGGGGGCATACTTTCTCTCCAGCAGAGGGCAGCTGTGGGGAGAGAAGAAGATAGGCCTTCCAGATGCTTCTCTCTTCTCTTACAAATATTTCCCTCATATCCCCTGGTTCATTGCAGATGATTGTTCCTTGCCTGAATCTGAGTAATCCTTTTCAGAGTGTCTGCCTAGTGACGCGGCATTTCCTTGTCACTGCACAGGTAAACCGGTGGGATGTGTTTGGGGGTAAAGTAATACTGTTTTTTTGTTTGTTTATTTTTANAATTGCTTGTATTTCTGAGGGGTTGGTTGTAATAAGTCCATTTTCATTCATGATTTTGTCTATCTGAGTGCTCTTTCTTTTCTTTTTGAGAAGTCTGTCAATTTTTTCAAAGAACCAACTCTTGGTTTCATTAATCTGTCAATTGTTTCTTTGGTCTCTATGTTGTTTATTTCTGCTCTGATTTTTACTATGTCTCTTCTTCTACGGGGTTTGGGGTGCTCTTGTTGCTCTGCCTCTAGTTCCTTTAGGCGAGTTGTTAGATTTTGCACTTGCACTTTNAAGTCAAAAAAAAAAAGAAAAGGAATAATGAAGAAAACCGGTAGACAAAGATCAGTTTAAAGCATGTAACCAGATTTCCCAGTTACAATTAAATAGCCGGGTGTATGCAGTCCTTGTTGAAGAGAAAGAGAGAGATGATCGGGCAGAGATGAGGCAAAATTGGAGATAGAATGAACAGGCAGAAGGGATAAGAAGCTTTTTTCAAAGAGCTAAAGGGTGGAATGTGGTTGGAGAGGTGAGAGAAAGAAGGTGGTGTTATCTAGAGAAACTATCTAGTCTGATTACTCCTGAGAGACTTTCTTATACTGCCATTAACAGTTCCGCTGGTCGCTGTTTCCCTGTTGCCGGGGGTTGAGTGGAGGGTGCGGGAAGTGCCGCAGCCTCAGATCCGCCGGGGTCAAGCAGCAATACAACCTGAGTGCGTCTGGGGATCATAGCAACTTCAGGTCCATAGAGTCCGCGTCGCCTCACCCCACCGCAACCGCTTTACAGGCCGCCGCAGCTTCAGCAGGCAACTTTTCGCTCACGCAGCCGCCTTTTCACCAGGTGCTGGCAGCACTTCACTGGGTCGCCGCCACCGCGGCTTCAGTGTGCCGATGTCGCGCGCGCCACTGCCGCTTCACCCGGCGCCGGGACCACCTCCGCAGGCGTTGCTGCCGGTTCACTGCACCGCCGCCGCCATGGATGGTGCAGGGCGCACGGCAGTTCAGTTTTTCCTGGCACCTTCTGGGACCAGGGCACCTAGTTTAAAGTCAGCACCCCAGCCAGAGCTAAAAAACACTGTCTTTCCAAGCCGAGGTTTTTTCTCTTCTCCAGGGACGGTTCTATGAGCAATCTCAGCTTTTCTTTCCTTTCCCTTGGACTCGCGGCAGCTCGCCACCACTCGCCGGTTTATCACTCACCGCAGCTGCACGCGAGCTGGGTTCCCTCCTCTCCCTCCGTGTCTCTGGGTCCTGTCCTGCTTTTATCTTCCCCAGTTCGCACTCACGCACTTATGAGGTGTCCTTCCCAGTGTACTCTGTCTCTTTCTCTTCCCAAATTCCTGTGGCTCAGTGTCCTACGACTTCAGGCCTTCTCTGTTTGAAAGATGAGTGCAGGCGAAATGTCCGGTGCTTCCTACTTCTCCGCCATCTTGCCTCCAACCCCCTAATATTGTAACTGATATCTGACTGCGCTCCCCAGGCTGGCTCTGCTGTCACCCCTCACCTCAAGGCCAGGGTTATGTAGCCATACCTTTTTAAAAACCCCAAACCCACTGGAAAGCAACCTCCAAATAATGTGGATAAAGTTTCAGGGAGAGAATAAGGAAAAGGTTCCACTGACATCACACCAGCAGACTTTTAAAAAAATCCACCATAACTGCTGGTGGGAATGCAAACTGGTGCAGCTGCTCCGGAAAACAGTATGGAGGTTCCTCAAAAAGTTAAAAATAGAGCTACCCTATGACCCAGCAATTGTACTACTAGGTATTTATGCAAAGGCTACAAAAAATGTTGATTTGAAGGGGCAAATGCACCCCAATGTTTATAGCAGCACTATCAACAATAGCCAAATTATGGAAAGAGCCCAAATGTCCATTGACTGATGAATAGATAAAGAAGATGTGGTGTACACACACACACACACACACACACACACACACACGAATATTACTCAGCAATCAAAAAGGATGAAATCTTGCCATTTGCAACAATGGGGGTGGAACCAGAGTATATTATGCTAAGCGAAATAAGTCAGAGAAAGATAATATCATATGATTTCACTCACATGTGGAACTTGAGAAACAAAACAGATGAACATAGGGGAAGGGAAGGAAAAATAAGATAAAAACAGAGAGAGAGGCAAACCATAAGAGACTCTTAAATTCGGAGAACAGACTGAGGGTTGATGGAGGGAAGGTGGGGGGGAAGGGTTAAATGGGTGATGGGCATTAAGGAGGGATGAGTACTGTTGGGATGAGCACTGGGCATTCTATGTAAGTAATGAATCACTAAGTTCTAGTCCTGAAACCGTTATTACACTATATGTTAACTAAGTTGGATTTAACTAAAATCAATTAAATAAAGAGGAAGGAAGGGAGGGAGGGAGGAAGGAAGGAAGGAAGGAAGGAAGGAAGGAAGGATCCACCATAATCTCTCTCTGCTGCCTTCCTAAGATGGTCCTATACGTCTTCTTGTCCAGCCCTGCCTCTGGTGCCTCTCCTCTCCCCCTCCCTTCTCTTCAGCCTTCCTCTCCCTTTCTGCACACTCTTTGCTTCCCCCTTTGCCTCTTATACCTCTACTCATTTGCACCCCCATCCACGACCCTGCTTAGGAAAACAAAACGTCCATCTCAGGCTACACATACAGGAAGGCAGAGAAGGAGAAATTAATCAAAAGGTAGTATTTTCCTTGTCACAAGGTATATATAAATTCATCTTTAATAGTTTTTTTGTGTTATGCACATTTCCTAGGATTTCGTTTTTCCCCTTTCTAGTGGTAAAGTAGCAAGAAATGAAAATCTGTCTGGTTAGGGAAATGTAATTTACTACTTCTCTCTCGTAAGTTCTCAGCCTGGAGAAAACACTCTCAGAATGTCTAAAGTGAAATTTAGTTTCTACTTTGCTTCCAGCCCCCTGTAGCCTGGTAAGGAAATAGAGAGTTTAATTTTATGTAAGATACATTTTCCTAAGGACTCCATTTATTCTAAAATGCATGTACTTCAGGACTAATAATGGGGCGTATTTTTGTACAGCTGGGAGACGGCTCTCCTTGGATCTTATACAGCAAGGCACCGACTGCCTTTGTTTCGGATCATCTTTCCAAGGATGTGAATATAACGAACAGCCTGTCAAAGGTAGGTGCGACCGTGTCCTTCTTTGTCGCGTGTCTGCTGTCCGTTATAAAAGATGTAGGTTCCACAACCTCTGGCTCCTACCCTGGTGAGATGCACTTGTCATCTGGAAGTGTCTGTGTTGTCCTGGGGGCTGGGGCTCTGGGAACTGGCATGAATACAGCCGGTCCGGCTGATGCTACCGCTGTGACTGCTGGGAAAGGTCACCAAAATGCCATGACCACGAGTTGACCTGTGAGCTGGATCCCAGGGCTCGGAGGCTCCTCACCCTCTCCCCTGTCCTTGGAATGTGGGCTCTGCTTGCCTTTCCTGCCCCAACGGCACAGCCTTGAGATGGAGATGTGGTTTTGAAAACACCTGCATGGTATACGTGACTGAACCCCGGTAAGGCCTCTCTAAACTTAAGATTCAGTGGGCAGATGTGAGGATCCATTCATCTTGCTATATCATCCAGGACAAGCCATATATGGAGGTTCCCTTTTTTAGTAAAATTGTCACCCACCATCCTAGAGTGGCTTGCCTTTCTTTGGTCTCTCCCTGCCCTTCCTATATGGGGACTGATTTCAAATTACACTCAGGCCAAGAGGACTGTGAGCCAACATGTGAACAATAAACCACCCTTCATCTCTGACCCAGGACTCCCCTTCTCTACCCTGGGTGAGGTGCTTCCTGGGAAACTCCAGTAAGTACAGTTTACCATTCGCTAGCTCTCCAGCTTGGAAAGGGTGTGTTCTAGGTCTCCCTTCTTCTGGCCCCCGGAGCACGGTCACGGCCAGGCATGAAGTGACATCACCAAGTCAGTGATGAGCTGAGCCAACGGCAAGGTGCAGTCCAGCGGGAAGTTAACACTTCTTATGCGTCAGTTTACTGTTTCAAAGGCCAGTGGACTGTCTCTATTACATTTGGTACGTTTTTCTGCTAAAAGGGATTCTGTGACTTAGATTGTTCTCTACCTGAAGGCTATGTCTCTTGTCATTGTTTGCAAATGAGTCAGTGTGGGGAGGTCATTTATCGTCGTTGAGATGGAAATCAGGAAAGCAAGAGACACAGAGCTTGCTCTCTGGTGAGTAGGGAGATGTTCTGCCTTCCTCTGCTTCCTTCTGGCGCTTTCCAGTTAGAAAGGTTAGAACTAGACAAATGCTGGGGAGAAATAAGACTTAAAAGAAATTTTTAAAAAATTGAAATAGTAGAGAGGTTCCTCGTGGCTCAGTTGATTGAACATCCGACTCTTGATTTCATCTCAGGTCATGATCCCAGTGTTGTGGGATCGAACCCTGCATCAGGCTCTATGCTGAGCATGGAGCCTGCTCAGATTCTCTCTCCCTCTCTCTGCCAATCTTCCCTGCTCACATTCTTTCTAAAAAAGAATTTTAATTAAAATGGTAGACATGCCACCTGTTAAACTTACAAACAACACAGAGGTTCATTGAATGCACCTGCTAAGTTCTCCCCAGCACCCCTCAGTTTGCTAGGTGTCCATCAGGCCTTTTTCTTTGCCCAACGGGGATGGAGAACATATGTATATAAGAGAGGATATTGATGGCTCTAAGGGAAAGCCATGGAAGCAGGTGGGAGCTTCATGCATGATCAGTTAAGAGGGGGATCAGAGAACATTTCTGAAGAATCCAGAGCCCATTTTAGAAAGTAGACCCTAGGGGAAACGGGGTGGTTCAGTTGGTTTAACATCCGACTTTGGCTTAGGTCATGATCTCACAGTTCATGAGTTCAAGCCCGGAGCCTACCTCAGATCCTTTGTCCCCCTCTCTTTCTGCCCCTCCCTCACTTGTGCTCTTTCTCAAAAATAAATTATTTTTTAAAAAGTACACCCTNAGCACTGGGTGTTATATGGAAACCAATTTGACAATACACTATTTGTAAAAAAATAAATAAATAAAAAATAAAAAGTAGACCCTAAAAGAGAAGGATTGAAATGAGTAAATTATATGATATGTAAATTCCATAAAACTGTTATTTAAAAAAAAAAGATATGGAGGCATCTATGTGGCTCACACAGTTGAGCATATGACTCTTGATTTCAGCTTGGGTCATGATCCCTGGGTCATGGGATCAAGTCCTGCATTAGGCTCCACACTGAGCATGGAGCCTGCTTAGCAATCTCTCTCTTTCTCTCTCTCTCTCCCTCTCTCTCTCTTTCCCTCCCTCCCTCCCTCCCCCTCTGCCCATATCCCCACCCTGTACTCTCTCTTTAAAATGAGATAAATAAATACTCTTTTAAAAAAGGATTTCAAACCAAGTCAGGTTAGTAAAAAGAGAAGAGAGATTGTTTTAAAACCCAGACAAAGGCTTACATGTTTTTGGTATACTTACGGTGTCTGTAAAGAGATTCTAAGAATGCATGAGCATATTCATAGATTTAGACTTTTCAGAATAGGAGGGATAGGGAGAGGAGCAACTTACTCAGGGGATTACAGTTGTATTTATATTTTCTTATTTCTGAGCCTGGGTAATAGGCAAATAGTCCTTATTATGGTCATGTACTTTGTACCTAACATGTTTTATTTTTGAAGGGAAAGTGATTAGAAATAAGTAAAATTCAGAAAAATAATTTCACATTTTGTAGATTTGTATTTCTTCCATCAGATTTGGGTTGGTGTTTATATTGGAAGTAATTACATAACTTGTAACTACATTTGATCTTCTGTTTTTGCTTAATTTTAAAATAAAAGGTGGGGGGCTCCTGTGTGGCTTAGTCAGTTAAGCGTCCGACTTCAGCTCGGGTCATGATCTCACGGTTTGTGGGTTTGAGCCCCGCATTGGGCTCTGTGCTGACGGCTAGCCAGAGCCTGGAGCCTGTTTCAGATTCTGTACCTCTCTCTCTCTCTGACCCTCCTCTGCTCACACTGTCTTTCTCTCTCTCTCTCAGAAATAAATAAAAAACAGAAAAGGAAAGGAAAGGAAGGAAAGGAAGAAAAGAAAAGAAAAGAAAAAAGAAAAGGTGATGGGGCTCCTGGGTGGCTCAGTCATGTATGCAACCCAACTTTGGCTCAGGTCATGATCTCATGGTTTGTGAGCTCCAGCTCCACATCAGGCTCTCTGGTGTCAGTGCAAAGCCTGCAAATTTTTTGTCTTTCTCTGCCCCTTTCCCACATGCGCTCTTTTGCTCTCAAAAATAAATAAGCACCAAAAAATAAATAAATAAATAAATAAATAAGCACTTTAAAAAAATAAATAAGCACTTAAAAAAAAAAAAGGTAGTGTAATATTGGCTTCACCATCCACTAAGGGCATGGGCTTCAAGGCTTTGATTGGTGACATCTGGCCAGTTTCTAATGACATTTAGTGGTAATGACATACACAGTCTTTGAGACCAGCCTCAGAGACTCAGCCTTGAAATATTCAGGAGCTTAAAACAACAACAATAACAACAAAACCCCCAATATCTTGGTCCCAATACCCAAAGATTCTGACTTAATTAGTCTTGAGTATAGCATGAGGCATTGGGATTTTTTAAAAAGCTGGTCAGGTGATTTTAAATGCAAAACGAAGATTGGGATGAGATAAATGTTTTACTCCTAATGTGCAATAATGACCAATCACTTATTCATTCCTTCATTTGCCCAGCAAATATTTATTAAGCACATAATTTGTGCCAGGCACTCTTCTAAGTCCTAGGCAAGTAACTAACACATTTAAGATTCCTGTTCTCCTGGTGCCTAGGTGGCTCAGTCAGTTAAGCATCCAACTCTTGATTTCAGCTTAGGTCATGATCCCAGGGTGATAAGATTGAGTCCAGTGTCAGGCTCCAAAGTGGACATAGAATCTGCTTAAGATTCTCTCTCTTCCTCTCCCCCTGCCCCTCAACCCCACTTGTGCTCTTTCTCTCAAAACAAAACAAAAAAACAAAAGATCCCTGTTCTCTTGGAACATAGATTCTATTGAGAGAAGAAAGACATGAATCAATAAATAACATCAAGGGGCTCCTGGGTGGCTCAGTCGGTTGAGTGTCCGACTTCAGCTCAGGTCATGATCTCACCATTTGTGGGTTCGAGCCCCGCATCGGGCTCTGTGCTGACAGCTCAGAGCCTGGAGCCTGCTTCGGATTCTGTGTCTCCTCTCTCTGCCCCTCCCCTGCTCATGCTCTGTCTCACTCTGTCTCTCAAAAATAAATAAATGTACAAATAAAAATAATAAATAAATAAATGAATAAATAAATAACATCAAGAACACTACCAGGCAATGATGAGTATTTTACAGAGATTGAAGGAGGGTGATGGTGTGGAGACTGATGGGTGGCTACTTCCCTCAGAATCAGAGAAATCTCTGAGGAGAAGCTGAGGATGAGAAGACAGGAAGGAGCCATCTCTTTGGGTGGTAAAAAGAGCAAGTGCAAAGGCCCTGAGGTTGCAATGAGTTGGCCTGTCTACAGGACAGAAGAACAGCCAATGTGAATAAAGCACAGATGAAAGGGGACAAGTGTTGCCACATAAGGTCAGAGAGTTGATCTTCATAAATTAAGGAAAGGAATTAGGGCTTTATTCCAGCTTCACCAAAAAGTCACACAGGGCACCTGGGCGGCTCAGTCAGTTAAGCATCTGATTTCGGCTCAGGTCATGATCTCACCATTTGTGGGTTTGAGCCCTGCATCGGGCTCTGTGCTGACAGCTCGCTCAGAGCCTGGAGCCTGCTTCAGTTCTGTGTCTCCTTCTCTCTCTGCCNTAAAAAAAAAGAAGTGCCCAAAGAGAGTTACTAGAAAGAAAGAAAGAAAGAAAGAAAAAAAGAAAGCAAGAAAGAAAGAAAGAAAGAAAGAAAGAAAGAAAGAAAGAAAGAAAGAAAGAATAATTAAAAAAATAAAAGTTAAAAAATATAGCATGGAGAGGAGCAAGCCAGGAAACCACTGTTTCTTCATGGTGAGCCTGTTAGAACTATTCCTTCTCTTTTGCAACTATCAATTTGGTAAAATAAAAGTCAATTCGTGTTTTAACGAATTAAAAAGACAGTGGTGAAAACTTAGTCATGTATTTAAAAATCATAAAAGGAAAGTAAAAA
This sequence comes from Crocuta crocuta, assembly GCF_008692635.1. Lineage (NCBI taxonomy): Eukaryota > Metazoa > Chordata > Mammalia > Carnivora > Hyaenidae > Crocuta > Crocuta crocuta. Next base: position 5,599,094 of record NW_027551558.1, on the reverse strand, counting down.
TAAACCATTTTTAATGTTTTAGAAAACTTAAGAAGGGTTGGAAGATATAAGATACCCTGCAAATGTTCTAGGAAGGAAACAGTGGCAAATGAAAACAAGTAGTATTTCTTTTTAAATATTTATTTTATTTTTGCGAGAGCGCAAGCGGGGGAGGGCTAGAGAGAGGGGAACAGAGGATCCGAAGCAGGCTCTGCACTGACAGGCTGACAGCAGACATCCGGGGCTCAAACCCACGAACTGCGAGATCATGACCTGAGCTAAAGTCAGATGCTTAACCGACGGAGCCACCCAGGTGCCTCACAAGTAGTATTTATGTGATCAAAAAGGTCTTGGGTTCATGACATTTGAGTGCTGTTTTTAAATATTATTCTTCTGGACTTGAGAAAACTGAGAGGGCTTTCCTATAGGTTGATTGGCAACATTGGGCCCTTCGGTTTTTTGCAAAAGGCACTGAGTTTCAACTTGTTTTCCTAGAGCCTGTGGGGTCATGGTGGCGTGTCCAGGCCACCTTGAGGGTTAGTCCAGCAGAAGCAAAGTGAGTGGGGCCTTGGGAGTCCCCACTACAACCAGAAGGGCTCTCCTTTAGTCAGGTTTACACGGGGAGTGTTTTCTATGGGATTTCTTAGGAGAGGGGGGACCTCTGCTGGTAAAAATCGGAGTGGACCAGAGTCCACTCTGCAGTGAACCTCTCTGTGCCTGAGGAAGAATTCTGTACTTAAATTTAGAAATAGCTCAGCTGTGGGGCGCCTGGGGGGCTCCGTCGGTTAAGCATCCGACTTCAGCTCAGGTCATGATCTCACGGTTCGTGGGTTCGAGCCCTGCATCAGGCTCTGTGCTGACAGCTAGCTCAGAGCCTGGAGCCTGCTTCAGATTCTGTATCTCCCTCTCTCTCTGACCCTCCCCTGCTCACACTGTCTCTCTCTCTCTCAGAAATAAGTAAAACATTTAAAAATTAAAAAAAAAAAAGAAATAGCTCAGCTCAGCGCATCTCTAGGCACTGAGCTCCGAGCTCCTTATTTGGACGGCACTGGCCCAGCAGCAGCTGCAGCTCAGGTGCCGGAGGTCTCCTGGGTGGTAGGTTCAAATGGTCAAATTACAGGTGAGAGAGAGAGAAAGAGAGAGGCGGCTTATTATGGCTCTGTAGGGTCTCCTGGCCACAAGAGCCAGACTCTCACACATTCTTTGCCAGAAAATCTTTATTGAACCCTACAGAGGGCCAGGGGCTGAGAGCTGTGTATCCAGTGGTGAAGAAGGGCATGCATCTGACTTCACGTCAGGTGTCTACTTAACGATCCAGGCAATTATAGGACACGGTCATGCCACATATCTTCATCTGCTTCCCCTAGAGCCAGTGTCCACATGTCTATACCCTGCCATGTAGCGCAGGAGGTTGTGAACCCACATCAACAGTTTCCATCAGCCTCTGGCTTCTGGTTAGGTTTGCTCCAGCAGATCAGAGTGGACAGAAGAGTAGGATATTTAGGGTATTTATTTCCCTAGGACACAGGAAGTTCACCAATGCTAATAGACGCTTTCCTTCTGGGTTCTGACAACCCTTCCTTCCACTTGTTTCTTTGGGCCTAGAGACAGTAACTACCCACCCCTGGGTGATTGCCCTATCCCTTGTGACTCCCAACGCCCTTCCCCTCCAACTCCCCTAGAGTTATATAATTTGAACACGACATCTGTTTCCTGTTGGGGTCTTGACCCAGGCAACTCTGACCAGTGCAGTGTCAGGACAAGCACAGAGCTTAGCACCGAGTACAATATATCTTGTTCTGAGGGTGGGAAAGAAGTTGCGTGAGACAGGCAGGGTGGAGTAAATTTTGTTGTTTTCTGACTTGATTGGCTGATGTGACGTCAATAGGCAATCATGTTGTGGTTTAAAAACCCATTAACAGCATAGATTCTCTACAACAGGGGTCAGCAAATTACCACCTGGGTCAAATCTGCCCGTTTTTGTAAATAAAGCTTTATTGGGACACAGCCACACTCCTTTATTTACGTACTATCCAATCCTGGGTTTGCACTATAACAGCAGAATTGAGTAGTTGTGAGGTACTATACAGTTCACAGAGCCCAAAATATTTATTATCTGTGTCTTTATAGAAAAAGCTGCTGATCCCTGGTCTGAGGCAACAGTTCTCAAAGTGTGGTCCGTGGATGCTAGGGGAGTACCTGAGAGCTTTTCAGGGTGTCAGGAAGGTCAAAATTATTTTCATAACAAAAACAAGACATCATTTACCTATTTTACTGCACTAATAGTGCAGTAGTAATACAGGGTAACATTGCAGGGTACTCTCGCACCAACTGAACCCACAGCACTACGTCCTTCTGGCAACTATAATCTTCACTGCTATGAAAGTGCTCATGGTAAAAAAGGAATAAAAGCCAGCTTCACTTAACAATGTCCTTGATGAGGGGCACCTGGGTAGCTCAGTCTGTAGAGCATTTGACTCTTGATTTCAGCTCAGGTCATGATCCTAAGGTTGTGGGATCAAGCCCCACATCAGGTCCTATACTGAGTGTGGAGTCTGCTTAAGATTCTCTCTCTCCTTTTGTCCCTCTCCCCTACTCATACGCTCATGTGCACGCTCTCTCTCTCTCTCTAAAATAAAATTTTAAAAAATATATTAAAAAATTTTTTAATGTCCTTGATAAAGCAATAAACATTATTAGTTGTATTAAATCTCATCCCTTAAGCACATGCCTTTTTAATATTCTGACAAAATAGGAAGTACACATGAAGCATGTCTGCTACATCCATAGTTGTTTTAAAGAAAAACACTTTGGAACTTTGCTTGAATTAGAAGATGAATTAACCATTTTTTTCACAGAGCACCATTTTTACTTGCAAGCCTGATGAGCAGACAAATGATGGCTGTTCAGTGCAAGGTACTTGGCTAATGTTTTCTTGAAAATGAACGAAGCAAACCTGTCACATCAAGGAAAACTACTGGGAGTATTTGTTGCCAGTAATAACATGTGAGTATTCACGTGAAAATTAGAGTTTTCGAAAACTTGTGTCTGCCACTGTGACCTTCAGAGCTTCCTGATACTTAAAATACTTTTCTGATGAGATCAGTGGTGATGTTAATGTGAATTTTAAATATTGTGTAATGAAATGTATTGACATATGGAAGATCTGCATAGTGCAGTGAACAGTATTTTCCAAATAACTAATGTATGATAATCCAAAAATCATCCATGGTAAAAGATCACCACGGTGTGCAAACTAGGCCAACAGATTTTTAATGTAACCGACTATGAAAATTCATTGACATGGCTTCAGATATTGATATGTTTCATAAAGAGTCTTTAAGAAACTATAACTTGTTGAGTTTTGGTGTTGTATCAAAGGATATCCAGAATTACATAAAAAGCCTTTGGACTGCCCTTTTCAGCTAAATATCTGAGGCTGGGTTCATATACATCAACCAAAATATATTCCAACAGATTAAATATAGAAGCAGATATGAAAATTGAGCTCCCTTCCATTAAGTCAGACATTAAAGATATGTGATGTGACTTGACAGGTGTTTTGTTATTTTCATTGTCCTTTTTAAAAAAATGTTTAATGTTTATTTATTTTTGAGAGAGAGACCAGATACAGGTGGGAGAGGGGCAGATAGAAGGAGACACAGAATCCCAAAGCAGGCTCCAGGCTCTGAACTGTCAGCCCAGAGCCTGATTCAGGGCCTAAACCCATGAATGATGAGATCATGGCCAGAAACAAAGTCAGCCGCTTAACCGAATGAGCCATTCAGGTGCCCCTATTGTTTTGTTTGTTTGTTTTTGTGTTTAATATTTATTTATTTTTGAGAGAGAGAGAGAGAGAGAGAATGAGCAGGGAAGGGGCAGAGGAGAGGGAGACACAGAATCAGAAGCAGGCTTCAGGCTCCCAGCTGTCAGCACCGTGCCCAACACAGGGCTTGAACCCACAGACCATGAGATCATGACCTGAGCTTAAGTCGGACGCTCAACCGACTGAGCCACCCAGGCTCCCCCCACTCCATTGTTATTTTTAAATGAATAAATATTTTAACATTTTTTCAGTCTTAATTTTTAATATGATAAATTTTGAGAGCTATCACTCATATAAACAAAAGCTCTTTGGGGTCCTCAATCTTTTTTTTTTATGTTTATTTTTGAGAGAGAGAGATCACAAGCAGGGGAGGGGCAAAGAGAGGGAGACACAGAATCTGAAGCAGGCTCCAGGCTCTGAGCTGTCAGCACAGAGCCCAATGCGGGGCTTGAAATCATGAATTGTGAGATCATGACCTGAGCCGAAGTTGGACGCTTAACCAATGGTGCCACCCAGGCTCAGTGGACACCTGGAAGCCTGCCCAAGCAGGGTCCACTCTGTCAGGGCAAAGACTAATGTGGGGCTCAATCTCACAAACCATGAGATCATGATCTGAGTCTAAATCAAGGGTCATATGCTGAACTGACTAAGCCACGTGGGTGCCCCAAGAATAAAGGGTTTCTGAGTCCTTTAGATCTGAGGACTGCTCACCTGTGACAGGGAGATCGGGATGCCTTTGAACGGTGAGGCAGCACGCGGGAGACAGAATGCTGGACAGTCTACAGACCCCAAGGCCTGGATAGACCTGTCTGACTAACGGCAGCCAGGCATTTGTGTGCTAGGCACTGTGCCAAGCTTTTATGGTCATTTGCAAGAAACCTCTGGAAGTTCCTACTGTTTTTTTTTTTTAATGTTTATTTTTGAGACAGAGAGAGACAGAGTATGAGCAGGGGAGGGTCAGAGAGAGAGGGAGACACAGAATGTGAAACAGGCTCCAGGCTCTGAGCCAGCTGTCAGCACAGAGCCCGACGCGGGGCTCGAACCCACGGACCGCGAGATCATGACCTGAGCTGAAGTCGGCCGCTTAACCGACTGAGCCACCCAGGCGCCCCTGGAAGTTCCTACTGTTGACCTGTCGCTTACCAATGAGGAAACTGAGACTCAAATTTCAGTTCACAAAGCTGGTGGGGAGTCAAGCCCAGCCAGCTGGGTCCCATGTTCTTAACTGTGACTCCATGTCACTCTGGACACAAGGCTCTTTCTTTATGTTCCTTTCCCAACAAACTGAGATGGTTCATGAAAATCCTGTCTCACTATCACCCTCCAAATGCCAAAGGACCTGCACTGTAGCTCTTACTAAATTATCTTTGGGCATGCATACTGAGTTCATGTACAATTGTATGCAAACAAAAGCAAAGCATTGGAAATTATCTGCAACAGGGAAATGAGAACAATATAACCACTTAGTTCTTCATTCATTTCCCCTTCTGAGTTCTTTTTTTGTCCTAAGGTTTTTTTGGGGGGGGGGGAGGGGCGGGCAGAGAGAGAGAACCCCAAGCAGTGAAGCCAGGAGCCTGATGCAGGACTCTAACTCACAAACTGTGAGATCATGGCCTGAGCTGAAATTGAGTCAGACACTTAATCGACTGAACCACCCAGATTCCCCTCTTCTGAGTTCTTAAATCACAATTTACAATTTGTAGCTGTTTTCAGTTCTGTTATTGTCATTAATGAATGGCTTTGCCAGTTCTCTTCAGCAGGATCATTTATTGCTGACTGAACAAAAGGGGTGTTCCAAACTATCTACATTCATAGGTTTGGTCTTTTTCATTGGAAGTGTTGCAGGATTCTCACACAGAGAGTCGTGACACTGAGGCTTTTCTTTTCAGGAAGCAACTTTATTCGTGCCGGCACCACTCCGTTGGGTTCGTACCCAAAGAACTGAGCGGCCCACATCACATGGCATAGTTTTTTTTAATGCATTTTCTATTTCTTTGTCTCCCATATATGGTAACACACATAAACATGCATTTTTATTAAGTTTTCTCAGTTTACAAGGCCATGGGGGATGTAGGCACCTGGGCGCATATCTGGGTGACCTTGAAGTCTTCTCTCCTCTCTCTCTCTCTTTTTTTTTCTCTCTCTCTCCTTAGGGAGGGGTTCCTACCACAGAAGGATTTAGAAATGCTTGAAATCAATTTCATGTCAGATGTGTTGTGTTGAGGTCAACAAAAAGCTAAAATACAAGTTTTAGGGGCCACCTGGATGGCTCAGTCCCTTAAGCGGCCGACTTTGGCTCAGGTCATGATCTCACTGTCTGTGGGTTCGAGTCCTGTGTCAGGCTCTGTGCTGACAGCTCAGAGCTGGGAGCCTGTTTCAGATTCTGTGTCTCCCTCTCTCTCTTCCCCTCTTCAGCTCGTGCTCTGTCTCTCTCTGTCTCAAAAATAAAACAAAAACATTAAAAAATTTTTTAAAAAGGAATTATCTTGTCCTTTCTTTAAAAAAATAAAATAAAATACAAGTTTTACTGGAGGTGAACAGTGAAGCCAGTTTTGTGCTTAAAAATCTACAAAGAAAGATTAATTCTTTCAAAATAAACTCAACTTTTTTTTTTCCCTCTCTTCTTTCTCAAGATAGGTAAGATGATGCAGGGGGAACCTCAGGGAATTGCTTCCGTCCCTGTGGATTTTCTTTGTTACCCAGAAGAGGAAACTGAAGCTCAGAGGGGTCAACAACCTGCCCAAAGGTATGAAGCAGAGGAAAGATTAAGCTTCTCCTCAGCTAGCCTGAAATCTCCTCAAGGGCAGGGGCGGGGTCTCACTCACACCGTTGCCTCAACTAGGCCAAGGGGGCACACGAATGGGCTTGGCAGGTGTCCCGGCTGGTGTGTGCTGAGCTACCCCTCAGCCGCGTGCCTGGTGAGCCTGATTGTGAAGCTCCCAGTTACCTCCCTGACTTCCTACTGTTCTGACATTGCAGGTCAAGTGGTTTGAATGCTCTGAATGGAAAAGAAACCAGATTTATCACCACATGCAGAATAAGGAAGGGCTTTGAGGGAGAATCCGAAAAATGGAAAGAGCCTTCTGATGCTAACCTGTTCACCGGAAGCGACCATTCATTCAGCGGATGGGCAGAAAACCAAACGTTCCCACTTAAGCTGCCTCTTTTTGCCTCTCTCAGTTTTTCAGAAGGAACCACATGGAAGGGATAAGAAAAACTCACTGCAAGAGCCATTAGACTGCGCTATGGGGAGACTTAGACTGCGCCATGGGGAGACTTAGACTGTTTTGCCTTGTGTGTCATAGCATTCCACGTGGAGTGTAGATTGCAGCTGCTGTCAACACTAATGGAGCTGCCAGAGTCTCCGGAGGCAGAACAAAGGAGAAGGAACATCTGGCATTCCTTTCGGTCTAGGATATGAGGGAGACTCCAGGAAGAACACTAAGGCAGGTGTTTGAAAAAGAATAAATCCCAGTCATACACTTAGAAGAGATGTTTTCTTTCAGTGACATTTTCCCCATCTTGGGATGCCTGGGTGGCTCAGTCAGTTGAGTGTCAGATTCTTGATTTCAGCTCAGCTCATGATCTCATGGTTAGGAGATTGAGCCCTGCATCGGGCTCCATGCCGATGCTAACAGCATGGAGCCTGCTTGGGATTTCTCTCTTCCTAGCTCTTTGCCCCTCCCCTTCCCCTCCCACACGCATGCTCTCTCTGTCTCTCTCTCAAAAATAAACAAACATTTAAAAAAAAGAAAACTGTTTCAGTCTTCAAAATAATGCATGTTTATTTGGAAGTCACATGAATGCAAAATGAAAAACAAGTATCCATCTGAAGACAAACACTGTTTACAACTTTAAATATCTATGTATGTGATACACACACATATATATGTGTGTGTGTGTATATATATATATATATATATATATCACCTTTATTTTGCTTTTGGCATTTAGCATTATACCATAGGAGTGTTGTTATATATGTTTTAACTTTTGATTTTGAAATAATTGCAGATTCATAGGAAATTGCAAAAAACATGTGGGGAGAGTGCCCATGCACTTTTCACCCAGTTTCCCTTAGTGGTAACATCTTGCATAACTATAAAACACAATCACAATTAGGAAACAAGCAGTTGCAATGTATGTGTATAGTTCTATGCAATTTTGTCACACGTGTACACCTGTGTAACTACCATCACAATTGCCGTACAGAACTGTTCAATGACCACAGAACTTATTTGTGCTGCCTTTTCAGAGTCCCATCCACCCCTCTACCCCTCCATCTCTACCATCTCCCCATAATCTCTGGAAACCATTTACTTTTTGGCTCTACAATTTTATTCTTTCAACAAAATTATATAAATGGAATCATAAGTATGTGACCTTTCGAGGTTGTTTGTTTGTTTACCTAGCATACATCCCTTGAGATACGTCCATGATGTTTAGATTCATTCATATTTAATTGCTTAGTAGTATTCCATGTATAGATTTACCATATAATTTTAAATGGTTGGTAAGTAACATTTTTAATGACTGCATAACATTCCCACTGGTAGAGATGCTGTAGATTTCCTAGCTATTCCCTTATTGTTAGACATTTAGTTGTTAGTGATAAAAACAAATGCTATTGTATATCTTGTCCAAAAAGGGTCTCCTGATTCTGATTTCTTTAAGGTAGACTTTCAGAAGTGGGATTTGCCAGAGAACCTGGCAAACTAAGTCCTGGTCCCCAGCCAGGGAGTAGACAGGACCAGGACCCAGCATCCCACCCCTGCTTGACAAAAGTAGTGGTTCTCACCAGAGTTGGGCATCTTCCTTGTAAGCCTAAGAGATCCAGTTGGATCTAGAATGAGGACATTGGAACTGAAGAGTTAGGGTTGTGGTTTAACTCCTGGAAGCTACTGCAACATGCAGTGAGCAAAGGTTACAAGCCGGGAAAGAGGAGTCCATTAACATATGCAGATACCTTGACCTCATCTCCCCTCATGTTAAGGTAAGTAGCCGCAGAAAGCAGTAACCACATATGCTCAGTGTTGTTTGTTCGTACACTCAGGCCTGGGTGGTCCCAGCCCCTCTGAAGTGGCTGGGATTTGAACCATGTTACAAACATCTTATAAAGTCCTGTAGGTGTCGGTATAACAAAAGTGGCAGCGAGAAATCAGGAACTCACTCACAGGAACCCACCAATAGAGTGAAAAGCAATCATAAAATGGGAGAATATATCCACAATACCTATATCTGACAAAGGACTCCTATATAGAATACATAAAGAACTTCTACAAATCAACAGGAAAACATCAAACAGCTGACTACAAAATGGGCAAAAGGCTGAATAGGAATTCTGCACAAGAGAACACAAAATGTCCAATAACATGTGAAAAAGGGCTCAACTTCCTTTGGTCATCAGGAAAGTGGAAATTAAGAGCACAATGCAATGCAAATAGACACTAGACACCCAGCGGAATGGCTAAAAAAGAAGAAAGCATTGATTGTTGATGTGAGGAAAAACTTGTTCCTTATTCACTACAAAATGCTCTGTACCCCAATTATATAAGTCTTCTCCCCATGTATCACTTTAGTATGAGGTTTTCAGTAGTCTCCCTTTTGTTTAGAGTTTTCTGGGATTCTTGTAGCCAACTGAGAGACGATGAAACATTTCCTTGCCTCATACCAAGTTAAGTTCACTCTTAGTTATGGGTTGCGTTGGGGTTCACCACTTCTAAATTTGTGCTGTTGAGTTCTAACCCCCAGTTAGAATGTGACTGTATTTGTAGAAGTTCTATAAAGAAGTAATTGAGTTAAAATGTCATTAGGGTGGGCCTTAATGCACCATAACTGGTGTTTTTATAAGAAAAGGAGATTAGGACACAGATAGACTGATAGAAGACCATATGAAGATACAGGGAGAAGATGGTCCTACTGACAACCTTGATCTTGGACTTCTAGCCTCCTGAACTGCCAGAAATAAATTTCTGTTGTTTAAGCCACCCAACCTGTGGTACTTTGTTACGGGAGGCTAAGCAAACTCCTTCCTACACATTTCCAGCTACCTTCAAAAGGGAAATGCCTTGCTATAATGCCCAGAAAGAGCAGTGGAAAAACAGCATGAGAATTTCTACAAAAAGATGAAAAAAGAAGTAAACATCTGGCAAGATTTTAGCTCAGATATAAAAGTCAAATGTCCATCAACCTCAGCTGCCTGAAGCAAAGCGAGGAAGCAGCAAATGTTCTGAAAAGTTCTAAGCCAGTGTCACAGAATCAAATTTCCAGCAACTATGCACCCTTTCACTGCATCACTAACGTTTGAACCCCAACTGCAAGGCTCACTCTTGTGGGAGAATAACATCAACCCAACAGGGATGAGAGAAATAGAAAAACTATAGAAGACAGACCTAAGAATTTAAAAAAGTCTAGCTACCGGAGGACACTTTGTATAGAGCAAATAGTTCTTTTTTTTTTTAATGTCTATTTATTTTTGAGAGAGAGAGTAAGCAAGGGAGGGGCAGAGAGAGAGAGTGAGGGAGACACAGAACTCAAAGCAGGCTCCAGGCTCTGAGCTGTCAGCACAGAGCCCAACGTGGGGCTCAAACTCATGAACTGCAAAATCATGACTTGAGCTGAAGTCAGCCGCTTAACCGACTGAGCCACCCAGGGACCCCTAGAGCAAATAGTTCTTTATGCCTAATTGGCCCTTGTCATTCTGTATCAGAGCATAATCAGAGCAGGGTTAAATTGTGTCTGTATACTCCATTTGAAGAGAGGGAAATATGTGATCCATTTTAGAAAGAATTTAAATCAGTTTCAGTGGGGTGTTTGACTATCTGGTAAAGTCAGTTATCATAAAGGATGAGGTGATTCTCCAGTGGGGGATTCTAGACTGCACAGATAGTTACTGTGGGGCTGACCAAGAGGTAATGAAACTCCCCTCAGCATTATGAGAGCAGGGCTTGATCTCTCATTCACTGACTTTCAGTAGTGCCTATATCACTGTCTGGCCCATATCAGGAGCTCAAAACAGGGTTTGTTAAATCCACAAATGCTGGTGTTGAGTTAAAGGGCAGCGAAGAGGTGGATATGAAGGGGAACTACCGAGACACAAGCTCAGGAGAACTTAGGGCCTTCAGGAGGCCAAGGATAGGCCACTCAAAATTGGCATATTGATTACTTAAAATAAAATTTACTTAAGATACAGCCTGTGTAAGAAGAATACTCAGACCTCCTCTGCCCCCCTGAAATCTTCCTTATGAGAAGTATCTACCCCGTGACACCTTTATCATCAGAGATGAAAGATTCAGAGGGGTGAAGGCTGTACCAACAACCCTTGTTACTTTTTACGAATGTTCTACCCCAGCCCCAATTCTGTGTGGCATTCCTTACTAATTGTATAATAGCAAAAGATAGGATAAAAAAGGCAGAGGAGGGAAAGGTTAGGACCTGAGGTTCCTCTCTGGGTGGGGAAAAGCACATATTTTCGAACAATGCCGGGAGCGTCTGACCACAGCAAACCTCCTTAGGCATAAGTTTCCTCTTAAGAATGTGACAGACACCACCTCCTCCCCTCAGGTTCCCCTCAGGAATTTGACAATCAAAATACCTGACTAAAATAAGTAGACCATAAAACGTACACCCCACAGGAATCGTATGGCCGTAGACCACCCCTCATACAATAGAAACAAGCCAATCAAAAAGGAATGTACAGACATTTAGTTACCTAGTCCACAAAGGTAGAACCTGAGAAGGAACAAGGGGGAAGGAAAGGGGCCGACCAAAACCCTAATAAAACAAAATGCCCCCTCTCGGTAAAGAGAGATTTTATTCTATTCTTACTTTCTTATACCGCCTCTTCACTCTTCGAAGAAGCAAGACAACAACAGATCGCAGGTATTGAGGAAAAAAAAAAAAAAATCCTGCAACAGTTGAAGCTCCCAAAGTTTTCTTTGTCTTGTCAATGCCTCACAGATTTATTGTCTATCTAAGAAGTACAAAAAATGCCTTGATCATTTCTTTAGGTTTCAATTTCATTATTGGGCCTCCGTGCTCATGTAATAAAACTTTGGGATTTTTCCCCTCCTGTTAATCTGTCCCATGCAAATTTAGTTATTAGTACATCTTGAAGAACCTTGGGCCAGCGATCCTCCCCTCAGCCTTTAGTGTGTTGAATAGTGTCTCCCCACAATTCATGTCCACCTGAAAGTCCAAGATGGAGTCTTTGTAGAGTTAAGTGAAATGGCTTAAAAGCATAAAGTTGCTCAAAAATAAACATTAGCTGCACTAATGGTTCAGCGACAGNACCCACGAACCCCGAGATCATGACCCAAGCGAAAGTCAGACGCCCAACCGACTAAGCCACCCAGGCGCCCCGACAGTCGATTTTTAAAGTAACCATTTTCCTCTCTTTTACACACCTCCCTTCTTCCCTTCTTAGCCTTTTGTGTCCAGAACCTGGTACCACCCTGAAAACTACTCTGGAGGCTGGCAGTACCTACATAATTCCTGTTGAAACCAGCTTGGTCCTGTATTTCCCAAAAACTCCTCTCCCCTACCCTTTCCTCAAAGGGAGGGGAAAAGGGGTCACTTGCAGTTTTTTCGAGGGCTGCCTGCTACAGCCTCCTTAGCCAGGCAAAGCTATAAAGCTATTGTTCCTCTCTTTAAAAAATTTTTTTAATGTTAATTTTCGAGAGAGAGAGAGAGACTGAGTATGAGCAGGGGAGGGAGGAGGAGAAAAGAGAGGGAGACACAGAATCCAAAGCAAGCTCCAGGCTCTGAGCTGTAAGCTCAGAACCCTCTGCGGGACTAGAATCCGTGAACCATGAGATCATACCTGAAACGAAGTCAGATGCTTAACAGACTGAACCACCCAGGCGCCCCAACGCTATTGTTCCTCTTTATCACAAACTCTGTCTTCGCATTATATTCTGGTCCAGAAGCACAGAGGTCAGTTTTTGATAACATAATCAGTGAAGGTGAGGTCCTACTGGATTAGGGTCGACCCTAAATCCAACGACTGATGTCCCCAGAAGAAGGCCATGTGACACACAGATGTACAGAGAAGAAGGCTATGTGTCTACAGAGGCAAAGATGCGGGTGGGGCGGCTATAAGGCAAAGGATGCCAGAGACTGCTGGTAACCACCAGAAGCTGGGAGACAAGGATTCTTCCCTAGAGCCTTCAGAGAGAGCACAGCACTGCCAACCCACAGTTCCTCCAGGACTGTGAGGAAACAAATTTTTGTTGGGTTAAACCACCCAATTTGTCATTATTTGTTGCCAGGGAACTAATGCAGGACCTGAGAGCTGTTTTCAGGGAACATGTAGGAAACTCTGGATATCATCTTAATTTTGAAAATGATCCTGATGGGATTTTGGGGGTGATCGTGGGGTTTAGAGCTGATGGCCAAGAAAGAATTCCCAAAGACGTCTCTGGTGCAAAAAAGGTGATCTTATTAACACACAGACACAGGACCGGTGGGCAGAAAGAGCTTCACTGGGGTTGTGAAGAGTGACTGATTATGAAGATGGGGGAGCTAAAGTTAAGAGGAAGTTTATAAAGGGATTTCCATATGCTGAAGAAGACAGATTACTGGAGACCTAGCTATTGTCAAGTTAAGTTGTTTTTCCCTCTAGCAAAGCATTAACTTTAAGACAGTAGGGAGTTCCTGGACTTTAGGCTATTGGTAAGATCTCCCTTTTTTTTGGTAATTTATGAGTTTAACCATTTGTTTTCGGTACTTTCTTACATTCTTGGGCAGCCTGGAGTACCTAAGGAAAATTACACATTTCCCACGGGGTGGGCTGTGTTAGCTTGTGCTTTGCCCTCAGCTTGCCTTATGCTCCCTTATCAGTCCTATGGAAAGAAAAGTATTTAGTTCTTTTTTTTTTTATTTTTTTATTTCTGAGAGAGAGACAGCATGAGCAGGGGAGGGTCAGAGAGAGAGGGAGGCACAGAATCCGAAACAGGCTCCAGGCTCTGAGCTAGCTGTGAGCACAGAGCCCAACGCGGGGCTCGAACCCACAAACCGCGAGATCATGGCCTGAGCCGAAGATGGATGCTCAACCGACTGAGCCACCCAGGCGGCCCAAAAAGTATTTAGTTCTTCTGGGGGTGGTAGTAGTGGTGGTGGGTATTATGTTCAAGTATTTTGAAACATCTTTAAAAAATAGTCAAACTAGATATGTGTACTAATTGCTAGTAGTACAAAGAGACCTCCATAATGCAAAATGGTTCAAACACAGTAAGGTTTATTTACCACAGTAAAAAGAAGAAAGTGAGCATTTTGAGCTAATTTGAGTCAGTTTCCCAAAGGTCCAGGCATTAGCAAATTATATGTGCTGCAGTTAGAAATGTTTTAGCAAGATCTTTCAAGTGGGCAATCTAGGAGTAAATTGAAGCAGCCTTCATAATTTACATACCTGGTGACTCAGCCATTTCTCTTCCTTCAGTTTTACTTGAGAATGAAGGTGGCATCTAACTAGATGATTCTTGAGCTGCTATCATGGTTTAATGCAGACCCAATTTCCCTAACCTCCCTGGTAGAAACCCCTGGAGATATCCCTTAGGTTCCTTTAGGTCTAGGGAGGGGGCTGGGCAAGTCTGAGGACCAACATCTGAGTTCCCTTTAGTCACCTGGGGAGGTGATTTTGTTTTTTAGATACCTGGGCCATCATCTTTGGGGCCTGGTGCTACTTTTTTTTTTAATTAGAGAACATTCTCAAGAAAGCTACATTTCTTTACTTTTTTAAAATTTTATTTAATGTTTATTTTTGAGAGAGAGAACAAGCATGGGAGGGCAGAGAGAGGGAGACAGAATCTGAAGAAGGCTCTAGGCCCTGAGCTGTGAGCGCAAGAACCCTGAGCCGATGGGGGCGGGGGGCTGGTGGCTGCAACTCACAAACTGCCAGATCATGACCTGAGCTGAAGTTAGATGCTTAAGGACTGAGTACCCCTGGAGTTACCAACTCCGAAAGTTTCCCCACGGCCTTACAACGCAGTGAAGGCCCAGAATCAGAGCCTTAGGACAGGGAAAGTAAAAAGTTGCACAACAATCTTGTAAATGAATATTTACTGGAAAATTTTTCTCAATATCCTGTTAAAATAACCATGTACAAAAGCTCAAGTTTAATAAGATTCTATTTGTGCAAAAAAAATATATAGGAGACTGGAAATTATCTTTGGTTATGAGAAATGCCCTCGTTCAGTTACTTGCACTTAAACAGTTTAAAATCATGAACAATGTTAAGAAAACTATTTCGAATCTAAGACGCATTTTTCCGGACGGTAACGTGGCCCACATTCAGCGGGACCGTCCACTGCCAGGCCAACTCCTAGGAGGTCCGCTTGGGATAGCGGANCACAGTCGCTAGAGCCAGAACCCCGCCGGCCCGCCCCTCCCGCAGGCCCCGCCCCACTTCCGGTCGATTCACCCCGCCCACCCGGATATTCTCCTTGCCTTCGCTCCACCAGCTTCGCTTTCTCTCAGCGCTGTCTCTCAGCCCTTCTGCGGTCTCGCTTCTCCGACGTGTTTTGTTTGCGACGGTGTCGTGTAAAAGCGCGCTTTACGGCCGTGGGGACGGGGCGAGCCGGCGCCAAGGCCACTCCGGCCGGGAAGCAGGGCGGGCGGTTGAGGTTGATGCCCGGCGGCGGGGTGAGCGCGGCGTCTGGCCGGCTTCTCACTGCCGCGGAGCAGAGGGGTTCCCGGGAAGCGGTGGGGTCGGCGTCCAGGAGCGGCCCGGGNAAGCGGAGCAGGCGGCCCCGGGCCGGGCAGTGGAGGCCCCGGGGGGCCCGCGGGCAGGATGAGCCTGACTCCAAAGGAGCTCTCGAGCCTGCTGAGCATCATCTCGGAGGAAGCGGGCGGCGGCAGCACCTTCGAGGGCCTGTCCACCGCCTTCCACCACTACTTCAGCAAGGCCGACCACTTCCGCTTGGGCTCGGTGCTGGTCATGCTGCTGCAGCAGCCGGACCTACTGCCTAGCGCGGCGCAACGCCTCACCGCGCTCTACCTGCTCTGGGAGATGTACCGCACCGAGCCGCTCGCCGCCAACCCTTTCGCCGCCAGCTTCGCCCACCTGCTCAACCCCGCGCCGCCCGCTCGCGGCGGCCAGGAGCCTGACAGGCCGCCCCTCTCAGGTACGCCAGGGCAGCCCGTCCCTTCCGACGCCAGATGTGCGCTGTGGATAGATTGGGAACTTTCCACTTATCCTTGTGCGAGCTCATCCGCAAGTGAAATTGTCTCCTTTTGAAATTCCCCCCCCCCCGTCCCCAACTGTGGAGAAGTGATAGCTTAATTACGGATTCAGGGCACCACGAATTATTCCCCTCAACTGTACGAGGCCATGGAATCAGGCTGCTGAGTGGGGCTTGACAATTTGAGCAACCGAGTCGCACTTCGTTCTTGTTAAGCCCCTTTGAGATGTGTGACGTAACTAATGACACTCTACTCCTGCGTTAAGTGTCAGTCAAGTAAATAGAAGTTGTTGAGAACCCGAGGAAGTTGCGAGGCAGAAATAGACATTTAGCCGTGTTTAAGGACTTTGCACCTTCGTTGGTTTGTTGGGTGTCCCTGGATAATGTGATGGGGGCAGAGAATAAAAGGTAGTCTCAAATCTACGGCCTAAGTTAGAAAACGCGTGATTACTGGACGTTCTGTAAAATGTGTATTTGTGCGACATTGGCGAGATCAGATCGGTGGGTTTCATTCGAGGCTGCCTTTTTAACGGAGAGATGCTTTGTGAGACTTGACTTTGGGAGAAGACTCAGCCAAGAAAGAAGGGCACAGAGGGCATGGTGATTAGTGATGAGGGTCCTGGTAGACGAAGAACAAGACCAGTGTACTGGAGGGAAACAGTTTGGTTTTACAGTACTCAACCTGTGGGGAAATGAGCAAAACACTGCCTCGGTAGGGGCCACTACATGGGGACTTAAAAGGTGAAGGCAGTGGATTTTGAAGTAATACCATGAAGTTTTTCATGACATACGTTGCAGGCTGCTTGGTGTTCATGCTTGGCATCCCCTTTGGATCTAAACCATCTTCTAGTTGGTTTCCTACAGTTCTCTTATGTAAGAGGGGCATATTTGTGTTGGATAAAATGCCCTTAGAGTACTAGTACTGAACTGTGCTTTCAGGGAGTTTAAGAATGCCCAGAAAGTAATGGAACATAATTATGGGTTGTCAAAACCCACCATGCTAAGGGACCCTTAGCAGAGAATGGGGACATTGTGAGGTTTTACTCAGAGAGCCCTTTGAATTCTGAAGGCCAGGTTAGGCAAAGGAAGGAGTTGTTATGTCATTCTTAAATGTAGGGAGCGTAAACCTAGATGTAGACCATAGACTGCATTATTTTTATTAAAGCAGAGATGGTGCTTAAATAGACAAGAGGGAATATCAGCGCCAAGGCTTATATTGTATGTCTAGTGTGAACACCTGATGGAGATATTTTTAAAGTTTTTTAGATGATTCTGATGCAGAGCTAGGGTTGAGAATGTATCTAGACGTAAATAAGATGGTTTCTCTTCACTCAAGCTTGCAAGTCTGGTTGGGGAGACGTAGATGTAGTCATAACCAGTATAGTAAGAGTTGTACTAGATGTCACATACAAAATGTGTGGTAGCACAGAGGAACAACTACCTGTGTGGCTGGAGAGGTTCTCAGAGGGAGGGATGTTTTGTTTTTGCTGGATGGTTATTAGAGATGGGGTAGGGGGTGTGTGAGGGAAGGTGTGGCCCTGTACAGTATTCTTAAAGAGCTGGATATATCGGATGTTTTGAAATCAGGACTCCTAGAACCTGAAAGATTTTGTGCAACTAGAGTGTAGGATATGTGGGTTAGAGGGGAGTTCAAGGGATGATATTTGGAAAGTAGGTTAGAACTAGATTATGAAGGGACTTAAAATGGTGCAGAAGTTTGGGTTTAATCCTGTGTAAACAGGTTAAGTATTGTGAGCAGATTTGTACCTAGAAATATGACTAAGTCATAAGTGGGAATGTGAACTGTGGGTGATGGGTAGGCAGGAGTCAAAACTGGGAGCTGGGGAATTTAGGAAGGCTGTCTTGTAGTTCAGGCAAGAGGAGAGGAGGGAGCAGTGTCTGGCGACAGTGCCCCTGGGGATGGTTGAGGCTTGGTGAGCCGTGGGTGTGGGAGAAAAGGCAGTCAGCACTGTGGGAATTTGGTGGCTTCACTGCGTATTGAAGCAGGTGTGAGAAGTGTATTTGCTCCGCTAATGATGTTTCCTGGTCTCTTCAACTTGTACAATTGGTTGCAGTAGTACAGAAGAAAAGCATTTCTTTTTTTTTTTAAGCTTATTTATTTTGAGGGTCACCTAGGTGGCTCATTCAGTTGAGTATGTAACTTTGGCTCAGGTCATGATCTCACAGTTTGTGGGTTTGAGCCCTGACTTGGGCTCTGGGCTGACAGCCGGGAGCCGGGAACCTGCTTTGGATTCTGTGTCTTCCTCTCGCTCTCTGTCCCTTCCCTGCTCCTGCTCTGTCTCTCTCTCAAAAAATAAACATTAAAAAAAAACTTATTAGAGCACAAGCATGGGAGGGGAAGAGAGAGAGATCCCACGAACCAGGAGATCAAAACCTGACTGAGCCATCCAGGCGCTCCAAGAAGAAGCGTTTCTGAGCACTGTAGCTTTTTTATTTACTTGCATGTGTAAGGTTTAGCCTTTGCATGTTGGAAACCTAGTTAGACCCAAAGTTTCCTTGATATTGCCACAAATAGAATTTCAAATGACATATTTAATTACATTTTCATAAATGTATATATTTGGTTAACTGAAACTTAATTTTAATTTTGTTTTAAAAAGTATGTGAATGGAAATGGCAAGTAGGCAATGCTACTTTTACCAGAGTCAAGTTAAGTTTAAAAAATAACCATTGGAGAAATTGTTGTACATTTTTGTTCACAGGATTTTTACCTCCTATAACTCCACCAGAAAAGTTTTTTCTTTCCCAGCTGATGCTGGCACCCCCAAGGGAACTCTTCAAAAAAACACCTCGACAGATCGCATTGATGGATGTTGGAAACATGGGCCAGTCTGTGGACATTAGTGGGCTTCAGTTAGCCTTGGCTGGTAAGGAGGAATCGGTGGTTTGGGGACTCTCGTGTGGTAGGTAGCACAAGGCTGCCTTTTTTTTTTTTTTTTTTTTTTTTAAGCTTCTCCACTTAAAATGAAGGTCTTTGTAACCTAAAAGCTTAGTAACTTCTTTGAAAAACAGCTTCAGTATTGGATCCTTGCTAATATGGCATAGAAATTCACTCTGAGTTTTTAGTTGAATTGATTTCTTTTCCAGTTTAAGAAGAATGCCAGATAAAATTTAGTCTGTTTAAAAATTTTTTCCTGATGTCAAATGATCTACAGATTCAGTGCGATTTCTCTTAAAATCCTAACAACGTGTTTTGCAGATATAGAAAAACCTATCATAAAATTCATATGGAATCCCATGGAACCCCG
Organism: Crocuta crocuta; assembly: GCF_008692635.1. Lineage (NCBI taxonomy): Eukaryota > Metazoa > Chordata > Mammalia > Carnivora > Hyaenidae > Crocuta > Crocuta crocuta. The sequence goes on along the minus strand of NW_027551558.1, from coordinate 5,579,841 downwards.
AATAGTCAAAACAATGTCTCTTGGTACCTGTTGAAAATCATTTGATGATGTATGGAAAGGTTTATTTCTGGGCTCTCTCTAATTGCTTTGTCTGTCTGTATTCTACTTCCATACTTCTGATTACAGTAGCTTTGTAGTAAGTTTTGGTATCAGGACATGTGAAACCTCCACTGTGTCCTGTTTCAAGATTGTTTGGGCACCTTCTGTGTTATACATATAAACAAGTGAATGGGTTCTCTTGTAGCAAAAGCATGTTGTGATAGAAAATAGGGGAACTTTCTTGATCCTGGATGGTCAGAGTGTCTCTGAGTAGGGAAGGTTAGAAGTGGTACCTTTTGCTTAACTGCTCTGAGCAAAAATGGATGAGTGGGCCTTAACCACTTGAGAGAGATTCATTAGGGAAATTTTTTTTTTTTTTTTAATGTTTCTTATTTCTAGGAGAGAGAGAGAGACAGCATGAGCAGGGGAGGGTAAGAGAGAGAGGGAGTCACAGACTCTGAAACAGGCTCCAGGCTCTGAGCTGGCAGTCAGCACAGAGCCCGACGCGGGGCTCAAACCCACGAACCGTGAGATCATGACCCAAGCGAAAGTCGGATGCTTAACCGACTTAGCCACCCAGGCGCCCCTCATTAGGGAAATTCTAATATATAGGCAAATTTTTGAATCCCTGATGTTGTGATTAAGTGAGCAGCAGTATTAATTTTGACTGTTTCCCATCCTTCTTAGATTTAATGCATCTGTGACATTTGTTTGGTTAACATAAGGTGGCATTGTTCAATAAACTACTTTTTCCTGGGAGTATTCTGAACCTCAAACCTCACTTTTTAATTCCTGGGTATCAACAGTATAACAGTGGTTACTTTCTGAAACCAAGAGAAATCTTTTTAAGACTTTTTAAGATTGAACACAGAAATACTTATTGGTCATTAGTGCTAGATACAATCTGTTCACAGGAACAAAATATGATAATTTTAAAAAGATAACATGAAGCTGGGTACAGAGGTGATAGGCAATTTTAGTCACCTTACCTTCAGAAAGGATATGTTTTCTGAGGGTTCTAGTTTTGTTTTTAATCAAGTGAGAATATGATTTCCCTTGCAACTTAGGATGACTTTAGTTTGTGAGAAAAAAAATTTTTTAATATTTATTTAATTTTTGAGAGACAGAGTGTGAACAGGGGAGGGGCAGAGAGAGAGGGAGACACAGAATCCAAAACAGCCTGCAGGCTCTGAGCCAGCTGTCAGCACAGAGCCCGACGTGGGGCTTGAACCCACACACTGTGAGATTGTGACCTGAGCTGAAGTCGGTTGCCCAACTGACTGAGCCACCCAGGTGCCCTAGTTTGTGAGAAAATTTTAAAGGATATCAAGCCCAGAAAAGAATATGTTAGTCCTGAGAATATTTTGGCACAGTGGCTAAGCTTGCTATCCCCTAACCAGATTGAAGATGTCCAAATCCATTCATTTTTACAAGTACCAAAAAAAAAAAAAAAAAAAAAAAAGCAATGCACTTCTCTTTTCTGGAGCTGGCTACACACAGATGATCTTTGCAGAGGCCCTCAGTTCATAGGTCTTAGGGTAGTGTTCATGGACCAGAGGTATATTTATGGAGGATGCCTTTGATTTTTTTTTTTTTTTTTAAACTTCAAATAAGCAGACAAGTTAAACCGAAGTAACTGTAAGGGGCACTTTTACCCTGTTAACAGTGTCAGTATTCATTTTAGAGGTTTTATTAAAATTCCTGACAACCCACACTTACTAGTTTACCACACAATGTGCCAATTTAAACATTTTCCCTACATTTCGGTATGTTAATTTTTCGTGCTTTAACAATCTGAGATAAGAAAATGGCATCTCAGGATAGTTAGCATTTTCCCTTAAATGAATGAGTTGAACATGTTGTTACAGATCTAAGGCATCTTTCATGTCTCGCCATTTTTCCATTGGGTTGATGGTCTTCTATTAACAGTAGTAGCTCTTTAAGGAATTAGGACTTTAGTTCTGTGTTTTCAAAATTACAAAATCTGAAATATGTAATTTCATAAAACCTGCATGCACATTTTAAGGAATTATAAAGTGACCCTGGAGCAGCCATTATCTAGGTTAAGAAATGGAATCGTTTCAGGACTTTGAGGCTCCCTGTGTGCTTCTCTTACTAGCTGCTCCCTTCCTTCTCCATTACTAACCTGACTTTTGCGGTAATCATTCATGATTTACTTTATAGCCCTCCCCCCTGTGCATGCCTATAGTTTAACTTCAGATGATCTTAAACTTGACGTGTATGTGGAATCATACAGTGTTCTTTTGGGTGTTGGTGTAAGATGAATCCATGTTGATGACATATAATCAGTGGTTTCTTTATCCATTTTACTATTGGTGGATGTAATGTTGCTATGAACATTTTGGTACATTCTCCTAGTGTAAATAGGAAAGTGTTTCCTCTAGCAGGAAAGATAAGCACATGTAAAACTTGACTAGCTAAAGGCAGATTATTGTCCAGAGTTGCTGTGCCATGTTTCATTCCCATTAGCAGTGTGCAAGTTACCTGACATTGTCTACATCTGATAATTTCAGGCTTGTTAGTTTTTGCTAATCTGGAGGGTATGTACTAGTATCTTGGGTTTTGACTGATTTCCCCACTCCTGTTCCCGATGGGATTGAATATCTTTTCAGATGTTTATTGGCCATTAAAGCCCTTTTATTTATTTCCTTTTTAAGTTTTTTTAATGCTTATTTATTTTTGAGACACAGAGCATGGTGGGGGGGTTGCTGCAGAGAAAGAGGGAGACACAGAATCCGAAGCAGGCTCCAGGCTCTGAGCTGTCGGCACAGAGCCCGATGCAGGGCTCAAACTCACGAACCATGAGATCATGACCTGACTTCGTGAAATCATGACCTGAGCTGAAGTCGGATGCTAAACCAAGTGAGCCACCCAGGCGCCCCTTTTAAATAAAATGTTTGAAGTCAGCCCATTATTTCTTTTTTAAAACATTGATTTGTAGTTTTTTGCTTTTTTTTTTTTTTAAAAAAGAAATTATAGTTGACCTACAATATTACATTGGTTTCAGGTGTACAACATGGCAATTTTAAGTTTTGCACATTTATTCAGTGCTCATCATGTTAGAGGTAGTTACCATCTGTTAACATACAGTTATCGTATTACTGACAGTATAACCTCTGCTGTACTTTTCATTCCGTGATTTATTTGTAACTGGAAGTTAGTACCTCTTTATCCCCTTGTTTTGCCCATCCTCCTCCTTCCCTCCCCTCTGGCAGCCACCAGTTCTCGGTCTTTAGGAGTCTGTTTCTGTTTTTTAAGTTTGTTTTATATTTTTAGATTATACATATCAGTAAAATCATATGGTATTTATGTGTCTGCCTTATTTCATGCAGCTTAATACCTTCTAGGTCTGTCAATTTCACAAATGGCAAGATTTCACTCTTTTTTAATATTCCTCTTCACAATTCTCCGTTGTGTATATATATATATATATATACCACATCTCCTTTATCCATTCATCTATTGATGGACACTTAGGTTGCTTCCATGTCTTGCATTATAAACAATGCTGCAATAAACATAAGTGTGCATGTGTCTTTTTGAACTAGTGTTTGTTTTCTTTGTGTAAATATCCATAAGTAGAATTACTGGGTCCTATGGTACTTCTGTTTTTAGTTTTTGAGGAACCTCCATACTGTTTTCCAGACAGGCTGCACCAGTTTACATTTTCACAGTGAACGAGGGTTTCCTTTTCTCCACATCCTCACCAACACTTGCTGTTTGTGTGTTTTTTATTTATTTATTTTTTAAAAAATAGTTTATTGTCAAGTTGGTTTCCATATAACACCCAGTGCTCATCCCCACAAGTGCCCTCCTCCATGCCCATCACCCCCATCAGTTTTCAGTTTGTTCTCAGCATTCAAGAGTCTCTCATGGTTTGCCTCCCTCCCTCTCCCCAACTATTTTCCCCTTCTTCTCCCCCATGGTCCTCCGTTAAGTTCCTCCTAATCCTCCTATACGTGCAGACATAATGGTATTTGTCCTTCTCTGCCTGACTTATTTCGCTCTTGCTGTTTGTTTTTGATACTAGCTGACTTCTGACTGATGTGAGGTGATACCCACTATGGTTTTGATTTGCATTTCTGTGATGATCAGTAATGCTGAACATCTTTTCATGTGTCTGTTGGTCATCTATGTATCTTCGTGGAAAAATGCCTGCTCTGGTCTTCTGCTCATTTTAAAATCTGATTATTTTGCGGGTTTTTTGGGTGTTGTAGTACTTTATTTATTTTGGATATTAACCCCTTATCAGATACATCATTTGCAAATAGGTTCTCCTAGTAGGTTGCCTTTATGTTTTATTTATGCTTTGCTGTACTAAAGCTCTTATTTTGATGTAGCCCCAGTTGTTTGTTGTTTTTGCTTGTTTCCCTTGCCTGGAGAGACCTATCTATAAATAACTTGCTAAGGCCAATGTCCGAGAGTTTAATGCCTATGTTTTATTTTAGAAGTTATATGGTTTCAAGTCTTATGTTTAGGTCTCTTACCCACTTTGAGTTTATTTTTGTGTACGGTGTAAGAAAGTGGTCTAGTTTCATTCTTTTGCATGTAGTTTTCTCAGCACTATTTATTGAAGAAAGGGTCTTTCCCCCCAGTTGTATATTCTTGCCTCCTTTCTTGTAGATTAATTGGCCATATAAGCATGTGCTTATTTCTGGGCATTCTATTCTGTTCATTGATCTGTGTGTCTGTTTTTAACCCAGTACTATACTATTTTGATTACTATAGTTTTGTTGTTAGTTTGAAATCCAAGAGCATGATGCTTCCAGCCTTCTTGTTCTTTCAAAAGATTGCTTTGGCTATTTGGGGATCTTTTGTGGTTCCATACAAATTTTAGAATTATTTGTTCTAGTTCTGTGAAAAATGCTATTGGTATTTTAATAGGGATTGCACTGAATCTGTAGATTGGGTAGCATGGACATTTTAATAATACTTGTTCCTCGCAGCCATGAGCCTGGAATGTCTTTCCATTTCTTTGTGTCATCTTCACTTTCTTTCATTAGTGCTTTAAAGTTTTCAGAGTGCAGGTCTTTTACCTCTTTGCTTAGATTTGCTCCTAGTTATCTTACTGTTTTTGGTGCAACTGTAAATGGGGATCGTTTTCTTGATTTCTCTTTCCACTACTTTGTTACTAATGTATGGAAATGCAACAGATTTTCTGCACATTGATTTCATATCCTGTGATTTTCGTGAGTTTATCAGTTGGAGCAGTTTTTCAGTGGGAGTCTTTTGGGTTTTCTATATGTTAGTATCATGTTATCTGCAAATAGTGAGAGTTTTACTTCTTTTTTACCAGACTTTTTTTGTCTGACTGCTGTGGCTAGGGCTTCCAGTACTGTGTTGAATAAAAGTGGTGAGAGTGGACATGCCTGTCTTGTTCCTGACTTAGGAGGAAAGCTTTCATCTTTTCATCATTAAGTATGATGTTAGCTGTGAGTCTGTCGTATATAGCCTTTATTATGCTGAGATTTGTTCCCTGTATACCCATTAAGGTTTTTAATCATGAATGGATGTTGAATTTTGTCAAATGCTTTTTCTGCATGTATTGAGATAACCGTATCAGTTTTATCTCTCATTTTGTTAATGTGTTTTGTTCTGATCTTTATTATTTACTTCCTTCTGCTGGTTTTAGGTTTTGCTCTTCTTTTTCTAGTTCCTAAGGGTGTAAAGTTAGGTTGTTTGAGATTTTTCTTGCTTTTGAGGTGGACCTCTACTACTATAAACTTCCTCCTTGGAGCTGCTTTTGCTGCATCCCAAAAGTTTTGAACTCTTGTGTTTTCATTTTCATTTGTTTCCATGTGCTTCTTTATTTCCTGGTTGGCCCATTCTTTGCTTAGTCTCATGTTATTTAACCTCCATGTATTTGTGGTCTTTCCAGTTTTTTTCTTGGGGTTGATTTCTAGTTCTATAGCATTGTGTCAGAAAAGATGCATGGTATGACTTTGATCTTTCTGAATTTGCTGAGGCTTGTTTTGTGGGCTAATATGTGATCTGTTCTGGAGAACGTTCTATGTGCACTTGAATGTGTATTCTGCTGTTTTAGAATGGAGTGTTCCAAATATATCTGTTAAGTACATCTGGTCCAGTGTGTCATTCAAAGCCAGTATTTCCTTATTGATTTTTTTGTTAGATGATCTGTCCACTGATGTGAGTAGGCTGTTAAAGTTCCCTACTATTATGTACTGCTGTCAGTTTCTTCCTTATATATTTGGGTGTTTCTATGTTGTGTGCATAAATATGCACAATTGTTACATCTTGTTTGGTTGTCCCTTTTATGATTATATAATGTCTTTATATAATCTTGTATAATGCCCTGTTACAGTCTTTGTTTTAAAGTCTAGTTTGTCCTGGGACACCAGGGTGGCTTAGTTGGTTAAGCGTCCAACTTAAGCTCAGGTCACGATCTTGCAGTCCATGAGCTCAAGCCCCAGCCCTGTGTTGGGCTCTGTGCTTAACACCTCAGGGCCTTGGAGCCTGCTTTGGATTTTGTGTCCCCCTCTCTCTTTGCCCCTTCCCCACTTATGTTCTGTCTCGCTTTCAAAAATAAACATTTAAAAAATTTTATAAAGTCTAGTTCATCCTGTATAAGTATTGCTACCCTCTCCCCCACCCATCCATGTGCATGGAATATCTTTTTCCATACCATCACTTTCAGTCTGTGTCCTTGGGTCTGATGTCTGACGTGTCTCTTGTAGGAAGTATACAAATGGGTCTTGTTTTTTAATCCATCCAGTGACTGTCTTTTGACTTAAAAGTAAATGTACATTTAGTTCATTTAAAGTATTCACAGATAGGTACTTTTTGCCATCTTGTTAATTGTTTTCTAGTTGTTTTTGTAATTCTCTGTTCTTGCTCTCTTCCCTTGTGATTTGATCCCTTTATTTAGTGTTATGTTTGGATTCCTGTTTTTTATGTATCTGTTATAGGTTTTTGGTTGGTGATTAGTATGAACTTTATATATAATATTCTTAGTATAGGCCAGTCTAAACTAAATTGATGGTTGGTTGAACACATTATGAAAGCACTATACTTTTACTCCCCCACCTCACCCCTGGCTCCTAATTTTATGTATCATATTTTTACATCTTTTTATTTTGTGCCCCTTATCTAATTATTGTAGATATAACTGATTTACTACTTGTTTTTTAGCCTTCATACTAGCTTTATAAGTGATCTGCTACCTTTAGTATGCATTCATCTTTACCAGTGGAGTTTTTTCTTTTCATAATTTTATTCTAACTATGGCTTTTGCTTTTTCATTTATAGAAGTTCCTTTAACAGTTGTTGTAAGGCTAGTTTAGTGGTGATAACTTTAACTTTTGTTTGTCTGGGAAACTATCTGTCCTTCAATTCTGAGTGATACCCTTGCTGGGGCAAGTTGTAGGGTTTTCCCAGCACTCTGAATATCATGCCACTTCCTTCTAGCCTGCAGTTTCTGCTGAAAGAACATCTGATAGCCTTTTGGGGGTTTCCTTGTAACTATGTGCTTTTCTCTTGCTGCTTTTAAGATTCTCTTTTATCTTTTAATTTTTGACATTTTAATTACGGGTCCCAATACGGACCTTCTTGGGTTCATCTTGTGTAGGGTTCTCTGTGCATCTTAGACTTGGCTGGTTGTTTCCTTCCCCAGGTTAGGGAGGTTTTCAGCAATGATTTCTTCAGATGAGTTTTCTTCCCCTTTTTCTCTTCTCCTTATGGGACCCTCTATAATGCAAGTGTTATGCTTGATATTGTCATAGAAGTTCTTTAACTTATCCTCATTATTACTGGGTTTTTTTTGCTGTTGCGCTTGGGTGTGTTCCATCACCGTCTTGCAGATTGCTGATCCTTTCTTCTGCCTCTGCTGTTTGTTCTCATTTCAGTTATTCTCAGTTCTGAGTTTATCCACTTTTCTCTCAGGTCCAGTGTGAGCATCTTTATGACCATTTCCTGAACTCTTCATCAGGTAGATTGCTTATGTTTCCTTTAGTTTTCTGAGGTTCAGAACATACTCCTGTCTCATTTTGTCTAACTCTGTGTTTGTTTCTATATATTAGGTATGTCACTTACATCTTTTGGACTTGAAAGTAGTGGCATTATGTAGAAAATGGCCCGTGGAGCTCAATAGTTTAATATCCCCTGATCACCTGTCTGGCACTATGGATATCCCCTGTATGGGCTGTACGTACCCTCCTGTTGTGACTGGTCTGCAGCGGATGGGGTGCTCTGGTGGGTGTGAACGGCCCCCAGCACCACTGGCTGAGAGCCTGGCTGTAGCTGCTGCTGGCTTGTTCGTGGGTGTTGTAGCTCCTGGCTGATTTGTATTTGGGGGGTGGGGTGTATATTCTGAATCTAGCCCTATGTTCATTATGTGTTGCAGACAGCTTTTCCCAGTTTGTTATTTCTTCACTCTCCTTGTGGTGCCCCCAATTTAAAAATGTCTCCTATTTTACCATTTTTCAGAACGCCAGTCTGAATTGCCAACCCAAAGTAAGGCTAGCTTCCCTAGTATTCTCAGTGACCCAGACCCAGATTCTTCTAATTCTGGATTTGACAGCTCGGTTGCCTCTCAGATCACAGAAGCTTTAGTCAGTGGACCAAAGCCACCTATTGAAAGTAGGTATATTACTTTTTTGTTCTTGGTTTTATTTTATCAGCATCCTGAGACTTTTGGTTTTCTAAAATATGGTGTTAATTTTTTTGCTGCTTATACTTGAATTCAGTGAGAAACCTAGTTATAGTGTCTTATAGAACATAGTAGAGATGGTCTATGTTCTTCTTTAATAAAATTACATGCCAAGTGTTTTATTATCAGCATTCCTGATATAAATTATGATTTTACTGAAATGAATCTTCTGTAATGTATTAAATTTTATAGCTCTTCATTAATCTTATCAGTATCATAATCTTTTCCATTGTAAAATTCTGCTGATCTTATAGTTCTTAGTTTAATTCAAAGAAAACACCTACTGAACTTGAAATAACACAGCTGCATCTTTTGGTTTCAGGCTTCTATGTGGTTTTAATGATGAAGGCATGCTTTATCCTTAGGGATAAGGAAATGTTCTCCAAATTACAGTGTCACCATGAGTTTAAAACTTAAGAGAATTTAATGCCATTAATAGATCTTTGGCATAAATGGGTTTAATATTTTAAGTCTAAGCTGAACACAAAAGTGTGCCTAAAAGGCCCAAGGCACATACTGGTTTTCATTTAATATTTGCTTAGGTATGACTTTGTGTTGCATAAGCTACCAGAAAGGTATGTGAAAAGCAAATCAGATACATTTGTACTAAACATATGTACCTCACGGGAATGTTTTCATTATAACATAAGTAGTGCTTCTCATCGAGTGTTTAAAGTTTTCTTTTTATAAGTGGTCTGAACAGAGATATGATGTTAGTCCTGCTAGATGGAAGATGCTAGATTAAGTGAACAGAGAGTATAGTTTAAGATAAACTGGTGATTCTTGAGATAAACTATTCTCAAATTTGGCAGGGGCTAGGACCCATGATCAGAAAAAGCCATCTTAAGCCCAGAGTATTAGGAAATTTGTTCAGCAAAAATCCCCACTAGCATTTATTTTTGTGGGTTTGTAACTTAGGGTTCAGTCTTGTTTCATAAAACAGTTGGAGTGCTGAGTCACTGCATTTTCCTATTGTTCTTTTACGGTTTTATGAAAATGAATATGGGATTTGTGAATTCAGGAGATTATGAAAGTCTCTGGATTCATTTGGGAATGTCAAGGCAGCTGTACCTTTTTGTTTCCTGCCATTTCATATCCACATAATTTGCCACCTCAAGGTTAGAAGACGCAAAGAAAAAACCAGCACAAATAATAGTGGTCTGTGAATAAAATAATTAATGGGGCTCATGGGTGGCGCAGTTAGTTAAAAGTGTCCCGACTGTTGATCTCAGCTCAGGTCTTGATCTCAGGGTTGTGAGTTCAAGCCCCACATTGGGCTCTGCACTGGGCGGGAAGCCTACTTAAAAAAAAAATATAGCAGTTAACTAAGAATAGGAAGAGTGAGATTAAATAGCATTTCATTTTTCCCATCAGAACTCTTACCAGTATGTGAAGCTGTGTCATTTTGCTTCTGAGTGGTGATCATGCTTGAATTAAAAATCGTCAGATCACGGTAATGCCTTTGCCTCTCTTGAAGAATAGATTTGGTCTCTGGCATAATAATGTTGTATCAGTATTTCATTTTGTTGGTATCCTGAATAAAACCCTGACTTTTTGTATCATCTCTGCTTTGGATTTTGAAGTCTGTGAGTTTTATCATGTTATCTTTATACAGACGTGCATAGATGGTAGCTTACTGATAGAAGCAAACATTCCTACTCTCCTTATAGGCCATTTCCGGCCAGAGTTTATTCGTCCACCACCTCCACTCCACATTTGTGAGGATGAGCTGGCTTGGCTGAATCCAACAGAGCCTGACCATGCAATTCAATGGGACAAATCAATGTGTGTCAAGAATAGCACTGGTGTGGAGATCAAGCGAATAATGGCCAAAGCCTTCAAAAGCCCCTTATCTTCTCCTCAACAAACACAGGTATATATTTATTGTAGGTATTTTATTTTAATCCTTCACATGATAAATGACCAATAAAATGATCCTGCCCATAGAAGCCCAGTAGGAAGAGTGTTTTGGATCCAAGGAGTCTTGGATCTCTGGAGCTTTGTTCTGCTCTGGTGGAAAAAGAATGACGACTCAACATGTGTCACCACTTACTTGGGACCATTTTGAGTCTGGGAGAGGAAGGTTAGGATGGATCTCACATTTTTGGCACTTTGCATACATTGTTAGATTTGCTGGACAGTTGACTCTACTGAGGGTAAGCAAGATTAACATTTTATGGAGGAAGAAAAGGAGACCCAGGGAAGGTAAGCTAGCCACTGTCACACAGCTAGTTAGTGGTGGATTTGACATTGAGAGTAGCCCCTGCTATTCTTCGTGTAAGACTCCCCTGGGTGGGGAAAGGCAAGGATACCTGGTGGCTGGTTTCTGTTTTGTGAATGCTGTGAATCCAGCATTGCATACTTTCACAGTAGAACGTGTGAGGACATACTGACACTTCCAATCCGGTGTACCACTGAAAATGTTTCAGCCAAATAACAGCGGTTTGTAGTTCACTTTGTTTGCTAGGCCATCCTAAAACACAGCCCACTGTGGTATATGCAGACAGGGGAATGAGCATAGAGGATTTCTAAGAAAAACCACTTATTTGGATTGCGTCACGAGTAGGGCCTGAACTGTATGGCCCTGCACAGTGAGACACCGCGAAAGGGCAGTGGTCTCTTCCCGTCATGCTCTCTTCGAGTGTCTGTTCTCTGCCTGTGGCTGCACTCTTGTTTCCCATCTTCCCCAGTTCTCTGTGCTTTTCTGGAGAACTGGTTGGCAACTAGAGATTATTTTTGGTTTTAACAGAGGATAGGAAAAGCCTACAAAGGTGTTAAGGATTGTTACCGTTGTAATCCACGCAGTAGTCTATCCAATCAGACAACAGGGAGTCTGGTTTAATGCCCTGGAAAGGGACGACTAGCATTTTTTTTTTCACAGTCTTGAAGGAATCTGCATTTTAGTATCTTTACAGTTTAAATGTAAATCTAAAAATCAACACAGGATTGTAATGGGTTTGAGGGAAGAAATTTACGAAGTTGGTTCAAGGTAGATAATTTTATAGTTTGCTTTTGTAGGCGGGAAAGAGAATATTTGACTCAAGAACCTCTCTCTTTTTAAAAATTTGGTTCTATTTAGCTCCTGGGTGAATTGGAAAAAGATCCCAAACTCGTTTATCATATTGGCCTCACTCCAGCCAAACTTCCAGACTTAGTGGAAAACAACCCTCTAGTTGCTATAGAAATGCTGCTGAAGTTAATGCAGTCAAGCCAGATCACAGAGTATTTTTCGGTTCTGGTCAACATGGACATGTCTTTGCATTCAATGGAAGTTGTAAATCGGTAAGTTTTTATACTTGATCACGTGTGGGGGGGGGCGGGGAGAGGGGAGTGTAAATCTAGATCCTGATTAAATAAAATGGCCAGAAGGAAAAACTGGCAACAGATTTTAAGTTCGGGTTCCCCACCCCTTGAAATTGTACTAAAGACTGTGTCCTTTTAAGCTAATCTGCCAGTAAGAAAAAGCCAAGTAATCACAAGTATGTGTACAAGAGTGTTCTTTTTGGGGTGTGAGAGAGGAGCCATGAGGTTTTCAACTTTATTTGCTGTCACTGGCAAAACTGGCCAGCTGCTTGTTGAAAACACACTACTGCGTGTCTGTGTTCTCCTGTTCAGGCCTTTCCCTCCGGTGAAGACTCACTTCCTTCTGGGGCTGCTTCTGCTCCCGTCCTTGGACTGACCTCCCTCTCAGCGCCAGCTTCTTCCCCTTCGCTGTGTTCTTATAGCACTGTTTTCACCAGCTCTTTGGTATTTAGTCCAAGAACAACCACATCTTGTTATCATCAGTTGTATTCTTTCTAGAGAGTAATTTCAAGGACAAGGTCAGCTCCTTGTGCCCACCGCCCCCCATCTCAAGCAAACACCGCACTTTTCTCAGAGCACTGGTTCCTTGGTGCCTTATGGGAAAAGGTTCTGCAGTCAAAGTTTAGAATTCCTTTTGGAAACTCATACTGTATAGTTAGCATAGTACACCTTTATCCGAACATGGAATTCCCACCTTGTTTTCCTTAAAATATTCCACAGAATCCTTTGGGAAATACCAGCTTTCCTCTTGGAGACGCTAATGTGCCACCAGTGCCTTCTGTCACATTCCATCCGGGTCTCTACCCCTGTGTTCCTAAATGTCCCACACTGATCTCCGATCCCAGCTTTTTCCTCCCGTCATTCACTAGGTTACAAGGAATACTTCAAGTTTTCAGTTTTAGGCCACTTGACCTTTCAAGGCTTTTCCTATTTTTTTTCATTTACACTGCTTTTTGCAAACCCCTCATTTTAGCCTTTAATTATAGTGTACTATTGTTAAATTATACGTTCTTGGACATACCACCTTGCATAGCACTTATGTGTAATCGGGGTTTAATATATGTTACTTATTAGAGCTTGAAGACCCATTAACTACAAATTAGGATTCAACCAAGAACAGAGAAATGTGTTCAAAAACATGAGGAATCTTCATGTGTAATGCTAATAACAGACTTAAAAATGTGCCATTTATTAAATGGGGGTGGCTCAGGCTTATTTGCATAAGTATGTTTAAAAGTAGGTAACTGATCATATATCAGAAATTTTCACTAAATGACCAAAATGGGATTTTATATTTTATGGCTAATAATGTTTTTTTTAACAGTCCTAACTTTTTTTTAACTTTCTGAAACAGACTGACTACAGCTGTTGATCTACCTCCTGAATTTATTCACCTTTACATATCAAATTGCATCTCTACTTGTGAACAAATTAAGGATAAATATATGCAGGTAAGTAGCAGAAATTTTTGTAAATTTTATAAATACCTGCCAAGAAAATGGGTACACTGAAATTTGCTTTTTTCTCTTTTTCAGAATCGTTTGGTGCGTCTAGTGTGTGTCTTTCTCCAGTCCTTGATCCGCAACAAAATAATTAACGTGCAGGACTTGTTTATAGAAGTGCAGGCATTCTGTATTGAATTCAGTAGGATACGAGAAGCTGCTGGCCTTTTCCGATTGTTGAAGACCTTGGATACTGGAGAAACCCCTTCCGAGACCAAAATGTCAAAATAATACCTCATCAGAATCACCACATTCATTATTCAGCTGTATTGTGACTTAATTTTTAAACTCATAGAACCATGAGTGGATTGCTTGGGCTAATGCATATAAACCACTTTTTTCCTTTCCTGGATGACTTTTTCCTTGAGATGAATTTTTGGTAAGAACTTTGAAAAATGTGTCTATTTTGGTGTCTTGCTGTTGGTTAGGATTAGCAGTTATCCAAAAAAGGTTATTGTAAAAAAGTAGAGGAGGTCTTTAGCACTATAGAAGAAGGTGCCTGTTTTTGTTTAAAACACAAGTTACAGGCTACTGATAAATCAAGAATCCCAGTTTTAAGGTTCTAATATTAAAAGTATTTAATGAGTAAATGAAGACATTCTTAGGAATTTGTCATACTGCCCTTGAGAGGAAATCAATGGAGTGTTTTTGAATCAAATGGCAAACAGAAGTTTGGTCCTTGAACCCATTTATGCATATAGCCCTTACTTTCTCATTAAGCACAGTCTGAAGCAAGAAAATGCTTCTAACTTTATCCTTTCTTGTCATGGTGACTTAATAGACAACAGAATACGTGCATTTCTTGGCCCTCTTAGAAACATGGAAACTCTTAGAAAACCTTTTTTGAGACTCTAATAGCTGGTGTAGTGTTCTGTTTTTTTCCTCTCAAGATGTTCATTAGTTCTTCAGTTCTTAGTCTAAGATAGTTATTTTCTTGTTTTAAGGAAAAATATTAGCCCATGCTTTGGGAGATAATATCACCACTGAGGAACTGTCACATAGTCTGTACCCTGCCGCCTATGCTGGGGCAGAGGACCTGTGTGAGACCCAGGAGGACAAGGTGGCTGGCGTCCTGTGGGCTGTTCTCCCTCATGTAACTTTGGACAAGAGTGCCTTATATTAAAGTTTTTTATGAACTGTATCATCTGATGTTTTTTGTTTTTTTTTTTAACTTGAAGAAACCATGAAAAATTACTCATTTACTGAGATACTTCCAAAGCCTGTTCGTTACAGGGAAATAATCTATTCAGCAGGAGTTCACCTTCCAATTTAATCCTTAGCAAAGGAGCAGTACTCCTACTAGATTTATACGAAATCTTAGGTCTTAGGTATTCTTATGAAAGTAAGGTATTTATAAACATATTTACTTAAAGGAAATAAGAACCCAAGCCAGTGTAGTAGAGGAATGCATTTAAAACATCCAAAATGATAATAACAGCCTCGATCTCCATATCTAAAAGTGGGCATCACTGTTACGTATTAGGTTTGGGAAAAGAAACAGTTCATTACTGAGATGCTTTCTGAAATGGCAAAGTGTGGACCACTGCTGGAAGGGCTCCAGGACCTACTGATTCTCTGGTAACACTGAGCGGCACTGGCCATCAGTACTGTGAACCCATGTCTGAGCAAAGCTTGGTTAACACGTACTTTCTCTATAAGGCACATCACAGACTTCATGTGCTGAGAACAGGAGATGACACTATGCTTGGGGGCCATTTTAAACGGTGAAATCACCAAGGTACAAAATTTTGGGAAAGACAACACTAAATCCACAGTGGAGAAGGGGACACTGTTGACACTTTGAGAGCTGAAACAAGAAGGCAGAACGTCCTCTTAAACCTCAACCAGAAGAGGGTCACGTGCCTCACAATTTTCACCGCACACTGTACGTGCTGCAAAGGACCTGGCCCAAATCACTGCCCATCCTGAAGTGGGGGTTACAGGTAAATTCAGTTGCTGAATTTACAAACGTGGACTCTGCAAATAAAGAGACTCACTACTGCTTATCGTCCCAAGATCACACTGTTGGCGTTTACTTGAAAGAGGAAAGACTTTCAAATCTAAAAAGTTCACAAAGAACAGCAGTAAATTACATTTAGGGAACATTTTACCAAAAAAAAAAAAAAAAAAAAAAAAGTGAGTCAGGTTAAGGTTTATAACACCAGCAAAAGATTCTTCATTAAACATTTTAAAAGAAGAAAGTTTACCTGAAATAAACGATAGTCCTGGGATTCAGTAACTGTAATCAGTTTTTAAGTGTAGTTCAATTTACTGCCATGTTAAAAACAACACCTCTTGAATTCTCTGGATTTTCTAGTTCCGGTTTCTAGTTGTACTATCTCCAAATCACCTGTTAAAAAGATAGCACTAAGTTACATCATAGAGTAGAAAGAAAAAATACTTCAAAAATAATCAGATCCTAAGATACGACTATGTCAAATAATTCTCTTTTAACAGTGTTTATACGTTTAAACAACTTTAAAGAAACAGTTATCACTCACCTTTCTCACAGAGTACACATTTTCCCAAAATTTTAAGTGGCGTCTACCACCTCTTACTATGTTTTGTAAAGATTGACATTCCTATGGAACATGATGGAGTATGTGCTCATTTTAAATAATATTCGTTTTAAATAATATTTTGAATGGTAGCACTTTAACATTTTCAGGATATCTGGAAAATTAACGCATATTTTTACATATTCTTTAAAATTCTTGCACACTCTACCTAGGTACAAAAACATTTTGTTGGTTTCACTTTATATCAGGTCTGTCTGTTCTTTTTATGCAATCACTATTGTTCTGATCAGGAAATCTATCCCTAAAATGCTTCCCCAAACACTTAAAATCCTGGGATCTGGTACCGAGGCACCCAAGCCCCCAGAAAGTGCTGGTGTTCTCAGGTTTCTCATTAGGCCAAAATATACAAGTTTATACCTCATCAAAAAGAATGGATTCAGTTACTGTGATGCATACACCTTTTTCAATTCACAACGTCTACTTTGCTATTAAAGGCAAATCTAGCTAAATGGCTGATTATGACGTTGTAGAGATTTCACTTTTATAACTAGAATTACACGTTAGCATTTTTTAAAGTGAAACGTTTGTGTTTTTAAAACTTCAAAAACTAAATTAACTGGGAAAGGCGTAGGTGGCTTTTCTAATTGGTTGTTGCATCACAGAAGCACAGCGTATGTTCTATACAAGACTCGCTTTGGTTCAGGCCAACATCCTGTGCTTTGTAAATCACAAATACAGTTTACGCTGAGCTCAAAGAAACTGCTTTTGACCAAACACATAATTACCTCAGGTTCTCGCTAGTAACATACACATACTGATGTAATCTCAGCCTTTACTGAGCAAATAAACTTCGATGTGCTCAAAAGAGCAGACTTGCCAATTAAGCTATTCTCTTGGGGAATCTGGTTACACTGGCTATTTAATCCAAGCGGGAACACAACGTGTTCTTGAAGGTCTATTACTGTTCCTGATTCTAGAAGCCTCTGATGCAGCAAGTATACTGCAGAGAAATATTTAGTACTCATTTAAGGTCTGATGTCTCTGATTCACTGATTATTTTTCCTTCTAAAAATACCAGTTCTCTTTGGGAAGAGAAGACCCCTCTGGGAAAGCCTGCCTGAGTGCAAAGCTTCAATCCTGAGGTTACTGAGGTCAGACCAGTGATTCGCTTCTGGAGATTTTTGTCATCGTGTGCCCCACAGAGAGCAAACTGCTGATGGGCACGCTGCAATTCGGCCTTTTATTGTCATCACTCCTCAGTGACTGCAAGAGACAAGCTCTTAGGAAAGGCTTTTTACATTCAGGACCCCCCAGACTTGAGCATGTGAGGAAACTTACCTGCCAAGGTGCCCCGTTTTTCTCTCTCTCCTCCTGGCCTTGGTGGTCTTCTGGTGGGAAACCCAGCAGCAGCACCCACTCGTGCGGGCAGCGGATGACAAGAGTGCTTCACGTTCACGGTCGAACTGCTTCTTTCACATGCTGCCTGGGACTTTCAAACTTTAAAAAAAAAACAAAAAAAACACCTGTTTCTACAGTATTTGTGAACAAATGGCTTTTATGACAACTGTTAGAGGGACTGTGATTACTGCCATAAATAATGTGACTAACCTTAAACCAAATCTCTCTGGTTTACTCTTTCTTCATTAAGTTCCCCTTATTCCGAGTAGCATTTTATGAATTTTATGTCTCAGCAAAAATTCTGCTAATATTTGACCCTTCTCTATCCTATTTATTTCTGCCTTTAAAAAAGCCTATCAGAGGAAGCTTTCAAATTGTTGCAGTTCTCTATTTTCTCTTGGTAATTCCTTTCTCTGCTATTAAAGACATGTTTCCAGGGCACCTCGGTGGCTCAGCTGGTTAAGCAACTTCGGCTCTGGTCAGGATCTCACTGCTCNAGGCTCTGTGCTGACAGCTCAGAGCCTGGAGCCTGCTTCGGAATCTGTGTCTCTGTGTCTCCCTCCCTCTCTCTGCCCCTCCCCCACCCATGTTCTATCCATCTCTCTCTCTCAAAAACATTAAAAAAATTTTTTTAAAGACATGTCTCTGGAGATGAGATCAGACCACTACAATTCTTCCCATCTCTTTGATTTATAGTTTAGTGTTCAAACTTTTGAATTAAGGAAAGCTCTATCTGATAGCTGCTAGTTAAGAAATCACACTTCTGTAATTATCAAAAAAAATTTAGCTAGATCTGTTATAGTATTCCTTTTAAAAGTCTGCTTCATTGGAGAATGGAAAGAATTATTAATTAAAGCATGTCTCCCAAGTATGTATCTTAAAACACAAAGAGCAAAAAGTCTACTTGGTACAGAACCAAGGACATAACTTTCCTATTTGTAATGACCACAAAGAGAATGGCTATAATGGAAACCTACTTTGAGGCTGTCAATGAGAGCTCAAAGTCAGTCAACTTTTCTACTTCAGTAGCTCCTCAAGTTGAATCTGGCCACAGAGTTTACTTCAGCAAAACTGTTTACTCACCAAATGTTTCGCTATGAATGGCTAGAATCCAAGTGCAACAAATAGTATGAAGAAGAAAAAAAAAGCTATACAAAACTTACATGCAGCTGTTAAGAATAAATTCCTTACATTTTTTTAAAACTCCAAATAGATCTTTATTTTACTCACAAAATAAAGATACACACAACCAGCTTAGAAGCAACGAAGGACAAGTTTCAAGTTAAAAAAAAATAACTCCCTCATCCTCAACTTCCACCTCCAAGAAGGGAGAGGAAAGCAGAGTGCGTTTTTACTTAATTCTATAAAATTTAAGAGTGCAGTCTCCAAAAGCTTTACATTCACCTGCCCCTTTCAACCTACAAGTAAGAACAGCCAAGATTAAAAAGGATAGATGGTAACACAAGGTCATGATCTTTAAATCAATCAGGAAAACTGGCTGCTTGTTTATTTTCAAACAGCAACAAAGTTCTCCATCTATCACTCTTGGTTGTCAAGATTATATTGTAGTTGGAAGCAGTACGGTCATCATGTATAAAAAAGTCTGCCTACTCTATTGTCCTTAAGGCAATGAAAAACTTAATTGCTCATGTGTGATAAAGGATCTTAGCTTTTCATTTGTAGAAAAAAATGGACAAATTTTCCTCTCCTTTAAAGTATCACAAGCAATTAGGGATTAAAAAGAGAAAACACAAATCGTAAAGTCATCTAGTGCTTTTCCTATAATTCCAAAGTCTATAAAATGACACAGAAGTTTGAGAAAGCTGTAGATTTCTCGAGCCTTTCCTCCAGGAAAACTTGTGATCAATTACTGAAGTGAATTATATAATTCTACTTCCGCTAGTCTAAATTCAGTAGCTCAGTCTAAAACCATCCTTGAGAAACAAAATTAATCCCATTCGTACAGTACCGTAGTAGCTAGTTTAGTATTCATAAACACCTCACCCCGCTGCCCCCTTTAGAGGGACTTCCTAGTGGTCTCCTCTGTAAGAGTCCAAAACAACATACTGTTTATCGTAAATGATATATTTTAGTAGATAAATATATTAAGACTAATCAAAACGTCTCTTTAAGAATAAAATATCTTAGCCCTTTGTATAACAAATCAGAACCTGAAAGGTAAAAGAATGTACATTATTTTCAAATATACAAACTATGTGAAGTAAAAAAAAAAAAAAAAAAAAGTCCTTTAATTGAAGCCAAAAAGCTCTGTCCATGATGCGGTCACCAGGATGTGCGCTAGGAGATGGGCCCTCCATGTTCAAGGTCGCTTCTGCCCGTTTCTACAATGAAGCAACAAAAGCCAAGGTTAGCCACTTGGCATATTCTAAACTTCAATTACAGAAAACTGTGACTCATTTGGAGACTATAATTTAACAAACAAATTACAAAACAATTTAAATAAAACCTACATGTAAAATTGGCAGCCCATTCCAGAGGGCAAGAAAAATATACAAACATCTTCCTCTCACACAATGTGAGAAGTTTTCTCCTATTAGCCTAACCAACGTTACTTTGATCAACGTGGTGCTATTAAACATGGGCACAGAGAGGTTTAACTATCTTGGAAAAGGAACTGGTGTTCAAAGCCAGGCAGACGGGTATTACTCGGAAGAGGAGCATAAAATAATTTCAGCACAGGTTTCTTACAAGTATAGAGTATTTCCTTAAATACAGAATCAAATACTTCAACTCTCCTCCAGTTGGAGCCAAGGTCAACTGGACAACAGAAGGAGTACTCACCAGGAAATACTCTCCAGCGAGTAGTTAAGTTCCACATTTTACTTCTAGTTGCTCCGAAGAGCCTAGTAAATGTTTTCTCAGCTTTAAGTGAAGCCACATTTTATTCTGGAAGTACTAGTGTCTCCTTAAAAGAATTGATTTCTCTGGGGTGCCTGGGTAGCTCAGTCAGTTACGCGTCCAACTCTGGGCCCAGGTCATGATCTCACAGTTCATGAGTTCAAGCCCTGTGTCAGGGTCTGCTTGGGATTTTCTCTCTCCCTTTTTCTCTGCCCCTTCCCTGTGCACATGCGTGTCCTGTCTCAAACTTTTTTTTTTTAAAGAATTGATTTCTCCAATTTAATATTTCTCAAATTATGTTGGTACAAGATAAGGTAGAAAGAACATGAACATTTAAATTTACCTGTCAATTTACTAGTGAACAAATGCTTGGAAATTAAAAATAAAAAAGGACAGAAAAAAAACCCTTCCCCATCATAAAGCAAGCACACACAAAAGGCAGGTGTGGGGAAAGGGCTCAGTTTCTTCAGAATGTGTCTAACATCCTGTTGTTCTATAACCTAGCTTCTTTTTCCACTTTTATTTCTATGCACTATTTCAAATGATTTTATCTTAGTTCTAAGAGGGGAGAGGAGATGCTGACAAACTGATGCATGACAGGTAACAGGAGTGCAGGAAAACGTGGGGACGTTTAGTCAGGGTAAGAGTCTTTACTGGCCTTTAACTATCTCAGGGAGGGTCAAGTACTAGTGAAAGGAAATTTTGTTTCTTTCTGGAGACTGATGGCAATGGCAAAAATGACGCTGGGCTCAATCGGATGGGATGGATTCTCAAGGTGGTTCAGTCCCAGCAGGCAGCCAGGGAGCTGGTTGGGAGAATGTCCTTTTTGCATTCCAGTGCTTGGATATGGGCTCTCCCCTTCTCTTCTGCAGGTGCCGCACTCTTCTTCCTTGGGTACCGGTTTAAAACCCAAGTTCTAGTATTTCTATTTATTTTTGCTTCATAACCCTGCATAAAACTGTTTCAGTCTGAGTACTGCTGATTTGGAAAGATATGCTTTCTCTTCCCGTATGGCAAAATTCAAAATCAGAAGCATCAACTCTTCCCAGTTAATTTCCTAAATGAATTAGATTATAATAAAAGTTTTCACTTCGCAGAATCATTTTTTTAGAAAAATGCAGAATAGTCCAGAAATTTTTTTAAATGAAAAAAGGTGAAAGAATTTGCCTTGGCAATATCAAAACATATTTAATTATTACTCACTAAATAATTATTATTCACTAAAATAATTATAATTCACTAAACATTGGGACAACAGGTTAAACATTTGGGAAAAAGAAAAAATAGGCTAAACCTTCCATTAAGCTATGTGGATTAAAGATTTAAAGGTAAAATACAAAACCACAAATATTAGCAAAATATGGGTTAATATATTTATAATCCTGAGATAAGGAAGACTTTCCAGGGGCGCCTGGGTGGCTTAGTCAGTTGGGCAGCCAACTTCGGCTCAGGTCATGATCTCATGGTTTGTGGGTTTGAGCCCCGCAGTGGGCTCTGTGCTGACAGCTAGCTCAGAGCCTGGAGCCTGCTTTAGATTCTATGTCTCCCTCTCTCTCTCTGACCCTCCTCTGCTCACACTGTCTCTCTTAGAAATAAATAAAACATTAAAAAAAAAAAAAAAAAGGAAGACTTTTCCAAAGTTAGTATGCTATCAAAGGCAAAATCATGAAAGTACGCTGGGACTATAGAAAAATGAAACATTTCTACTAGCAAAATATGCCAATTAGTCAAAACATGAGAAACTGGGAGAGAAATATATAATACATATGACAAAAATCAAAGAGCTCTTAGAAGCGACATGAAAAAACTAGTTTCTCCAGAAAAAATAAGGCAAGGATGAAGTGGGCAACTCCTGAAAGAAGAAAAATGACCAACAAATATGAAAGTAAGATCATCTCATTGGTAATTAAAACAATACAATTCACTCTATCTCCTTTCTCAGAATGACAAGAAACAATCAGACGTCTAGGTGGTGAAGGCATAGGTGCAACAATTTTTTTTAACTTTTAAAAAACTATTAAAACAAAACAAAAAAAAAGAGTAGGACACTTAACTGACTGAGCCACACATAGCGACTTCTGAGTGCCAAAATAAAGTCCACCAAAAGGGTGTGTTTTAAAGAAACGACAGTGAATCTAAGCTGTAATACCATGCAGCCACACAGAATCAAATACCTACTGTTATAGAAAAGAGCTGCACATGTTAAGAGAAAAACAGGTTACCTAGCGGCACATAAATGATATGCGTTTAAACACAGAAGAACATCTGGAAAGCTATTTATCAAAACGTTGAAATGGTTATTTCCAGGTGTGGGATTGTGGTTTCTATTTTTCCTTTATGTTTTTCTGCATTTTATGTATTTCTTCATTTTGTTCCCCAACCGCTAGCATCATTTTGTTTTATAGCCTGGAAGGCACTTACCTAGCAAGGCTGTGTTTTCACCAGCATCTTCTTTAAAGCTGGCATAACACTGTGGGGCAGACTCGCCAGTGGAAGAGGACGGGAAATTGCTCCCCTCGCTCCGGTCATCCTCTTGCAGTGAAATACTCAAATTTGCAGCCAAAACACTCCCAGCGGTAGCTTCTGGAGCAGGCGTCTCCGGCATATCCTCCACGTCTCCCTTGAGAGAACAAAAGAAAATACCTTGTCTGAGTACCACGTGTAAGGCTGATCTATCATCTCCTAATCGTTACGTGTAACTCCTACAAAATATTTTTATACACGGAATCAGGTAAGAACACTAATGTCTTCTTTATTTAGCAACATCAGAAAATTAATTACTTTTCACTGAGCAGCTTTCCAAGACCTGAACGCTGTTTATTTAAAAAACCGTTTCCCACCTTGATGTAAGCAATGCCACCTTTTAAACCCTTTATTGACAGGAAGTGAAGCTTTGTCACAGACGCACTTTCCCTGCTTCCTCCACAGAGGGTGTGAATCAGCCTGGCTGTGGCCGTGGGGCTCGGATTACTGCCTCTAACTGCCGTAAGGTCTTATCGCAGGCACCAGGGTTTGGGGGAAGAACACAGCATCTGACAACAGAGGGCTTCAGACTGTGTTTGGTTCACTAAAAAAGAATCAATTGTGGCTCCCTGGGGACAGTGTCTATCACCTCTCAGTCTACCTTCAATTCCACCCTGTGCTGCTTTAAAGAACAGGACCATGAAAGTGACAGTCCAGTTTCACATGGAGGCTAATCCAGATAGCTTTCTGATTAATAGCAGAGTCAGGGCCATGCTGTGAGAGAGGAAACCACTAGGTGACCTGGTAAAAAAGTGGTGGCTGTGGGTTTACTGTGAGCCTGGGCTTCACGTGAGAACATGGCATTTGTTGCAACTCCCTCCCCGGGCTCTCGGGATCAAGGGCACAGCAGCCCACTGCTCCCACTGCCGCTCCACAGGGTTCTAGAACTGTCCTTCTGAACATGGTACATTGCCTTCTCCTCACTGGTAACCGAGCAACCTCAGAACAGACTCCTGACACACCAAGCCATGAATCCTACTGAGTTGCTAGAACGTCCAAACTCCCACCCAGCCCAACCTTATCTGTTTTCCCAGGTAGTTACTGAAATACCCGACAAACTTAACTACCTGCCAGTCTCAAAGCCTACATGGTCACACCCCCATCTGCAATATAGTGATCAGACAGACAAACCCTTTAACAGTGGGCTCAGACTCCCCTCTTAAAAAACCACCCTCTTATCTCCCCACTCCACCTGGCAGAGTAAATTCCTCCTTCCTCCATGCTCCTCACCACTTTAAACATCTGTCCTCTGCTGCACTGTGCATGAGGCCCCCACAGTCCAGAAAGTGAAATCCCTAAGAGCCCATGGGCAGAAGGGCTGCATCTCACTTGTCTTTGTCTCCCCAAGTCAAGTTCTGATCTCAAGCACCTGAGAGAGCACTCCTTTGATACACGCTTGCTGAATGAATGAAAACAAGAGCGACAAATGGCCCATCCAGGAGGTTACAGCTGCAAACACAAGGACTACCTCCCAAGTCCATGTGAAGGACTGAGAGCAGCTCTCTTTCCACAGATGATACCATATGAGAGTGTCGTAACTACCTTCAAAACCCAATGCGGGATGGGCCACAGGGTCTAAAGAAAATGGCACATTCATCCAAAAAATAAAAACTAAGGACAAGACAAGGTAATCCCTTACTATAGGTTTCTGTTCTTCAAAAAAGAAATTACTTTCTGCAGACAGAGCCAAGCCTTCTGAAATTAACATTTTAACAACATAATCCAGCCTTATATATGTATAAAAGAATCTTCATTCTTAATGTATGAAATATATATATGTAGACAGATTTCCCAAAACAAAACTCACAACGATTAAAGTCTCAGTGCTAAGCTTAATGAAAGACCTTTATACAAACGTTTAGGGGGCGCCTGAGTGGCTCAGGCAGTTGAGCATCTGACAGGATTTTGGCTCGGGTCATAACTGTAGGGTTTGCGAGATCGAGCCCCGTGCGGGGTTCTGCGCTGACACTGTGGGGCCTGTTTGGGATGCTCTGTCTCCCTCTCTCTCTGCCCTTACCCCACTCATGCTTGCGGTCTCTCAAAATAAACTTAAAAAAATTTTTTTTTTAGAAATGAAAAGCAGGTTTAAAACTAGCAAATAATGAGGAAGATAATTTAAAATGAGCTTCAGAATGTATCTAATGAAGGAAAAAACAATAGGAAAAAGGAAACCTTTGCCAAGAAAAACACCTGTCAAGCTCCCTGTAATGTGCTGCTCAGAATCCCAGGAAGGTGCACACTCTTGTCTGAGCTCCAGGCTCCGTTCACTAAGTTTCAAATCCACAAAGCGTGTTATGTCCTGCTAAACAGAGCCATCATTACTAAAAACTATCAACAAGTGAATGTTAGAAATTCTAGAGGAAAGACAAATTTTCTAGACACTAAAGCAGGTGAAGTTTTCTTTCAGTAAGACAGGTCCTGAATGCCGACCATCCCCCCAGTTCTGTGTACCTATCTATGGTGAGGGCATTCTGGGACTCACACTGGAAGAAAAATATAATTCACATAAAATTACAGTAGTCATTAAGGCAGGAGTCTTCCAACTACCTTTCCAAGGCCCACTAAACTAGAAGAGGACAGGATACCTCGAGGGCTACTATGGCCATAAGGTGCAGGAGAAACCTCCTTGTGGTCTCTAGCTCTACCATAAACACTATTAAAAAACTCAAAAAAGTATGTTTAGCAATACAAAAAGTTTATTTGATATTTAAATTACTTCTTCCAGAGGTCAGTATTTCAAAACTATTTACTATTTAATAATCAAGAGTATTTTAAGAAATTAATAGATTATATGAAGACTCAAAACAATTAAAAATACAGCAATCTAGAAAAATCTGTCTTTTCCCTCTAAGTCTCCTCTTTTGGGTGGGACTACTGGTTAAAAGCTTATAGCCTGGAATTAAGCAAACTTGTGTCTGAAAGCTGATTCCCCACTAACTAGCTGTGTGACCTAAGCGAGCTACCTGGCTTCTCTAAGCTCAAGTTCCTAATTAGAGAAACAGCACTTACAGCTGTGAGGACTGCATGTAATAACGAACGTTAAGGCCCTCGGCACACGGCTGGCTCCTATGAAGCCCCGTCTTTCACTCTGCCCTCACGTCTCGGTTTTCTGAGGAAGGTCCTAGGACCACCCGAGCACCACAAACCGATGGAGCAATTCCACACAGGACCAATTTCCCCAGCAGGATTTGGTTTCGAAACCCAGGAATCTGAGATCTGATGTCAGGAAGTAGTGGCTTCAGTTTCCTCATATGTAAAATGTGTGCCTTGAGCCAGAAAATGCAGGAGGCTTCTTTCATTTCAAACACTTTATAATTCTCGTTTATATGACACTGATGAGCATATACATATACTGCAGGGCAGCGTACCAAAGCACATTGCTCTAAGCAATTACAAACCCTCTGGGAGAAACATCTGGCATATTAGTCTATAACACAAAGGTAGTAGTTCATTATTTTTTTGGAATGCCTTAAAAATGCATTTTTAATCATGAGGAAAATTTCTTCAAAGAACCACAAACATGTCAGAAGGAGCACTTAGTCTGTTCCTCTTGCCTCTGGTCAGTAATGAAATTTAATCACTCAGGAAGAACCGGGGCAGAGATTGAATATAAACAAAAATGTAACAAACCCAATATCCCAGGGCTTTGATGACATCAAGTTTACACATTGGACACGTGCGGTGATCCAAAAGCCATGGGTCAATGCATATTCTATGAAAAATATGCCTAAAAAAATTAAGTATGTGTTAATGTTTTAAAATAAATGTTTATATCTTATAAAGGAAACAACATATTCTACTAACTCACCTTCTCAGAACAAGTTAAACGACTTCAAATCAACATTCTAGTCTATTCGCTTACTCTATGTCATTATCTATTCTACTTCCCATGTTAAACAGAATCTGGAACTTACAGGAAATTTTCCCTTCACTCCACAAAAACTGCATGGTTTATTTTCACCTCATGCTGGATTATATTTTTATGTGCCTCTGTAACTTTTGGGAATAACTGTGGCATAAGTAAACCAGTAGTAAACTAATAGCAATAAACTTATACTTGGAGAACTTGGAATATCTTACAGAAAGTTCATGAAATGAATCAAATGGAAATAGAGCAAAATATAAACAGATCACCTTAGGTTGCAGGCTTAAAAAAAGACACTTATTTTTTGTCTTAATGTATTTTTGTATACTCCATGTTTTTCTATAACGATCACTTTCAGAATCAAAAAGAGAAAAAAAGAAAAAGTAGTTCTTTTACTAATTTGTTGTAGTTGGCTCACTTTGCCTCTTAGACGGTGAATCTGTCTTCTATACATAGTGAAGATAAAGAGTCAGGAGAATGGGTACAGTGCCCAGGGCTCCAGTGCCCACTGTGAGACGTGACCCTGGGAGTCTGAACCAGCTGCTCACCCTCTCTGTATCTACACCCCAGGCTGTTCTCAGCAGAAGACACGTAATGTGCTTACAGCAATGCTGGGCACAGGAAATACTGAGTAACTGTTCATCACTATTAATGCCGCTGTTTGAAGACCTCTTCTTCATACAGAAGTCTGACAGTGCAGTTAAAGACAAAAGAACTTAATTACAGAATACAGTCTAGCCCAGCCTGTCTTCTGACCTTTCCATCCTCAAACTGAAACTGAAACTGACTGACCCAATGGAATGGTTTTTATAGAAACACAAAGGAAACATGTTGGCTTTATTAGGAAATATGTTAAACCAAGCAGGGGAGAAAATGGGGGGAAATAAGTAAAAACCCCAGAGCAGAAGCCCAGGAAATGTGCACATGCAACATGTCAGGTATGAAACTCAGCTCAGCCAGAGGGACAGACCTGGTGTCACAAAGGAAGTGAGTCTCAGGCCGCTCACTTGTACTGGATCCCAAGCATTATTTTTAAGTCAGAAAGACTGGCCCTAAACCCCCCTACAGTAAAAATCTTTTTCTATTTTAATGACTTTGTACAGGACATACTGACCCCAATGCATTAAGTGCCCACCACACCAACCTCATATAAAAGCCTGCAGACTGAAGTTAGTGATCTTTATTCTGTAAACTTTTGTTATTCTGATATTCATTTGTTTTCTCTACAGAATTACTGAGAGCTCAATCTACTATAGAGTACTTATGTATATATTAAAGTACTTTGTAAACATAAAGCAAACCATAATTACGTATTAACTTCTGACCTACTGGAATAGGTGGGAAGTATAATTAAAACTGATCAGACTCAAAGCATATTATAGTTTTTGTACATCTTGCTGATAACAGCTATTCTTCTAAATGTTTATCAATAAAGTATCCCATTATTTAATAAAAGAAAACAAAAAAAAAAAAAGGAAAGCTCAACTTCCCATTGCTAAAGCAAAGCCCCCAGTGCACCTAAAGTGAGAAGTATTTATCTGGCAGAACCCACCTAAAGCATTAAACCCCAGCGTGCAAATAATGGCAAACCACTGCCCTCCCTGACTCTCTGCTAGCCATCTCTGGCCGCCCCTGGTAGTCCTTCACCGGTCATGCTTCAGTCTCCTTGCTCAGACACAGAACACATCTTGCATGGCTGAATGTGGGATAGGATTCCCAGGTTCCTAACGAAGCCTTGCTTTAGACTAGAAGCCAATCTACGACAAAGATACATAACCGGTCTGTCTTAGGACCTGAAGTGTCCTAAGCAAATTTGAAGGTAATATAATCCAAATCCAGGAGCCTCAAAGGCTTGGAGCTTCTTTCCTACAGGATGAATGATCACAAGATCACCACATGATAGCAAGATCAAACATCATAAAAAACATGTTAATACTTTTGTCAGAAACCTGAAATGGATCGGGTAGTTTGCAGCATCTCAGGAAGTAACAAGGACATACTTGCACGGCAGAATTCTGATAACATCCTTCACTTTAAAATTCTCAATACACACTGCACAGTTTTCTGCATCAACATCGACTCCCTGTGAAGAGGAAAGAAAAGAGTTCACTATTCACTACATCCCTGCTACACGGTCTACGCTTGGTAAAACTCGCCACGTCCTGGCTGAAACAATGACCAATTCTACACTATAGGGGTGCAGCCGGAAACTAAACACAATCTTTTTACCACTGTCCAGAGATTATTTACAGAAGCTGGCTGAAAAGGAAAAAATGTCATTGTCTACCTAATCGGACACCAACAGTTTTTAGCTACTAGGGAAGTGTTCATGTGTCTTTTTTCCTCCCCAAGTATTCAGGTTTTAAGGGTTATGGAAATGTACTTGCTTGCTTCACTATGGTAAGTTATTTTTCAAACATAAAACTTATAGAGAGGATTAACATCCAATAAGCTACCCATTTCTAGAATCATTAAAAACTGACAAAATGAGAGCACTTTCACTAGAATTGGTTTCAACTTTAAATGAGAAAACACAAACGGCTATCTGAAAATGTTCAACTCACTAGTGATAAAAGAATCATGGATTAAAGTCAATTACTGTTTTTCATCCATCAAATTCACAAAGGTAAAAAGAAATAAAATGTGTTGGAGAGGCAACAGTCTTGTGACAAAATTTCCACTTCTAAGAATCTATGGTTCATAGACCTTTTTGGTGGTGTCAGATTTCCCCCCATTTCCCTGGGTACCCCCCATATTAAACCACCTGGCCTCAACCAATCAACCAAAGCAGGCGTGGCCAGAGTAGTCATCTGACCCAAGACAGGCCAATGAGGCTCTCTTTGATTCTGGGATACATTCAGAAATTACAACCAATCAGTGTCTGCAAGTAGCTGCAACTTTAGCAAGTGTATTTTATGGGAACATGGCTACCCTGTCCTTATGTAATTATTGAAAAATACACTGAGCCATGTGTGTCACTTGTTAGCAAGCAAGCAGTAAAAACTGATTATACTTCTCAAAAAGTAAAATTCCTTAACCTTTAAAATGGTATGGTGCCACTAAAGTAATTATCACTGTTTTATAATAAACACTTGTTTATTTATCACTTGTTTTTGCCAAGCAAAGGTGATGAAATAATTTATTTCAAGTTTATTATTTATTTTAAGACAGAGAAGAAGAGAGCATGCGTACCAGGAAGGGGCAGAGAAAAGAGGGAGAAAGCCTTCCAAGCAGGTTCCATGCTGTCAGTGCAGAGCCCAATGGAAGGCTCAGGCTTAACAAAACGTGGAATCATGACCTGAACCAAAATCAAGAGTTGGACACTTAACCAACCGACTGACCCAGCCAGGTGCCCCATGACGAAATAATTTTAAAGCCCATAATGGTTTGCCAGCTTATACATTGCTGTGAGTGCACCCATACGAAAAGAAAAACTGGAAAACAAACCTGTCTCTAGAAGTGGACATGGTATAGGTTTAAGGAAACATAACACTTTTCTGTACAAGCTCAATCAGAATCATCAGAAATCCATGTATGTGGTGCCTGGCTGGCTCAGTCACAAAGGAGCATGGGAATTTTGGGTCTCGGGGTGGTGAGTTTGAGCCCCATGTAGGGTGTAGAGATTAAAGAAATAAAAGTTAAAAAAAAAAAGAAAGAAAAAAGAAAGGAAGAAAACCCACTTATGTACCTCACAGACCATTTAGGGATCCTTTTTTTAACCGTTATTTTGGCAACTTTTTTTTTTTTAAATTTTTTTAATGTTTATTCATTTTGAGAGACAGAGCACAAGTGGGGGAGAGGCAGAGAGAGAAGGAGGCACAGTATCTGAAGCAGGCTCCCGGCTCTGAGCTGGCAGCAGAGTCTGATGCAGAGCTCATACCCACAAACTGTGAGGTCATGACCTGAGCCGAAGTCAGACACCCAACCAGAGCTCCCCAGGTGCCCCTATTTTGACAACTTTCAAAAACAGTGGAATCATATTTTCAAAAATGTTCTATTTAAAATATGCTCTGTATAGGAAGAGGATAGTATCAGTTTACTTATATTCTCAAAGATTCAATTCAATATATTATACATATAAATCTCTGTTTTCTCATATTTATAGAGTGAGGTTTCCTGCTATGGAATAAAAGACATGCTCTCAGGGCAACATAAAACTACATGCTTATCAAGTAACAGGCCACATCTAATGCATGTACAGTTTGTCACTGGAGATTCTCTCCCTAAGGACACTCAGTGATCTGTACATCAGGTGCTAAACTCAAGCTGTGACATGAGAAACTTCTATTATATATTTTTTTACTTACTATTAAAATTCAACTGCTACTTCTGTTTAAGGCATAAGGGAAAGAATGGCAGCCAATGATGTAATTCCAAGAGTATTTCCATATTAATATTCTAAATAACCCATTAATATCAGAATCCAAAGTTTTTTTTAAAAAAAAAAATCAAAGGTCTATGTTTAGTGTTATTTCTTCTTCTTTTTTTAAGATTTTATTTTTAAGTAATCTCTACATCCAGTGTGGGCTCTACTCTATAGTTCTGAGATCAAGAGTCATGCGCTGCACCGACTAACGCAGCCAGGGGCCCCTAATGAGTATTATTTATTTAAACCTTTAAGTTAGTCAGAGGAAGAGATATATACAATAAGTGTGATTATTCTTTCTTTTTATTTTTGAAGGGGAGTGGAGGGTGAAATAAATGAAATTTCAACAATGTGGTGAGATAAAAGAAAAAAATGGGGGGACGCTTGGGTGGCTCAGAGTACCCGAGCTCAGGTCATGATCTCGTGGTCNAAGTGTCCTCCATGCCCATCCCCCCCTCCCCCCACATCCATCAGTCCTCAGTTTTTGTCAGCATAAAAAATAAAATTTCAATAGGAAAATAAAAATACTAGTGGCCATATCTAATTAACTTGTTAGCATTGGTTTTAAAATAACTAAATGTAGGGGGCGCCTGGGTGGCTCAGTCAGTAAAGCGTCCAACTTCATGATCTCGCGGTCCGTAAGTTCGAGCCCCACATCGGGTTCTGTGCTGACAGCTCCGAGCACGAAGCCTACTTCGAATTCTGTGTCTCCCTCTCTCTCTCTCTGCTCCTCCCCCACTCATGCTCTGTCTGTCTCTGAAAAATGAATGAACCTTTAAAAACAAAAACAAAAAACAATGAAACCAACCAAGTCAACCAACAAGTCAACACAATTATCCACCCTTCACAGCAAAGACAGACTAATAAAAAAATAAATACTACTGCATTAGCAACTGTTTTCCTTTTTAAAGAATTAATCCTCTAAGAATCTGAGATTCTAGATTTAGGATCTGTCCTATGCCAAAAATGCTTTAAGACTCTGGTATGATTTTGAGCTTTAAAGTCTCAGGTTGGCCATGTCAAAATGTTTTCTTTTTTTAAAAAGTAGTTTTAAGTACATCTGCTTTCCCCCTCTCCACAAATCTCAGCATTTTTTCCCTGCAGTTAAGGGAATCAGAGACAATGGATATATAGCCTCAGATTTAATAGAAATGAATTTAAAGTATCAAAGGTCTATGGTCTAATGGAACTTGAAATTCTTTAGGTTCCTTAGAGTCATCTGGGTCTGACCAACAGAAGAACTTTCTCAGGGAATGGACATGTCTGTCCAGTATGGTAGCAACCAGCCAATGGGGCCATTTGAGTATCTGGAATATAGCTAGTATGATTCAGAAACTGAACTGTAATTTCAATTTCATTCTTTTAAATTAAAATAGCTGTATATGATTAAAGGCCACCCTATCTGCTGGCACAGGTCTGGAAGGCTCTTCTCATGTACAACAGAATATTTCTGCCAACTCTTCTCCAAAATGAAACATGTATGCAAGTTAGTTCTAACTCAAACCAGTCAAAACTCCACATGCTCAATGTGAGTTTAACATATTGGAAAAGTTTTACTTAGACATATAAATACATACTTTAAAAGAAACAAACAAAAAACCGTGAATATATTACCTTTTCTCCATGCTTTACAGTATGAAGTGGAAGTTGGCCAATAATTTTCTTAGCTTCTTTTCTGTGACTCTTAGGTATGAAAAACATTATCATTAAAAATTTTAAGTCACTGTGTTTAAAAATTCATATAAGCTTATAGAAAAAATTTCATTTAAAAAAACAACGTTAAATGACTACAATGAAAATAACCTAACAAAAATTACCATTTACATCTAATGTATAAAATAGCCATATATAACTTAAAAGATGTTTGATCAAGAATACTGATTTTCCGGGCACCTGGGTGGCTCAGTCGGTTGAGCATCCGACTTCAGCTCAGGTCATGATCTTATGGTTTGTGAGTTAAAGCCCCGCATCAGGCTCTGCGCTGATAGCTCAGAGCCTGGAGCCTGCTTCGGATTCTGTGTCTCCCTCTCTCTCTGCCCCTCCCCCCTCTAGTGCTCTGTCTCTCTCTCAAAAATAAATAAAAAAAGTTTATTTTTTTATTTGCTGAGAACAAACTGATGGCTGGGGAGGGTGGGGGAGAAGGGAAGGGGGGTGATGGGCATGGAGGAGGGCACCTGTGGGGATGAGCATTGGGTGTTATTATGTAAACCAACTTGACAATAAACTATAAAAAATATTTTAAAAAAGAAAAAGGAATTTACCCAAGGGATACAGGAGTNAAAGAATACTGTTTTACAATTCCATGTCTGAGGAAGAAACCAATTAGGCCTGTCTTTGGAAGCCTCTGGATCTCTGACTGGCCTCCTCTCTGTGGTGACAAAGACACGGTCTTTCTGCAGATAAATGGCCTTGAAAGCTGCCCCACAGGGGAAGCCGGGAAGGCCCTCCCACTCTGCTCCTTGCCTTCAGGCCCAGGGTTCGCTTTATTTTAAACACAGAACCAGGTCCATTCTACCACAGGCTGATTTATCACTCCTTTATGTCTGAAAAAGGCAAAGAGGGTATCTGTAGGAGCAAAACATGCAAAAAGTGACCCCATTTAAAGGTATTTAATATCCTACAGAACAGAAAATTTAATATGCTCTAATTAAAAAGCTATCTTCAAAAAATTATATATTAATTAAACAGTATGAGTGAAAATGAAAATAAGAATATAGTCCCTCCTTCCCCCTGCCCAAAAAAACAACACTTTCAAATAGAACTTAAAGGCAATATATAGGAGAAATATTTATGAGCTCTCTTTTAAAAAGCAAAGTTAAAAAGAATTATGCATAATTACCTGACTTCCAAACTGTGAGCCAGTATATAGGAAACGCTGTATGTAGTAAAATATCAGCCAGGCTAATGAGATAATCATCATGGTGATAAAGGCAATGGCCACAAATACCACAGACTGACCACTGATGAATTCCTGCACGTGACGGGTGCCGACTCCTATGGTCATTTTCACCGCAATGCCTTTCTGCACCAGATCCAAAATTTCTCTTCCTTTAGGGTAGCTAACCATAATGACCACTATATTTCCGGTACCTGTAGGAAAGAACAAAAAAAGTCAATATGAAGAACACAAAATAAGACACCGAGAAAGGTTAAGAGAACTAGAAGAATACTAGAGCCTATCCATAGGTGACTACCCAAAAACTTCCATAAGGTTTAATTTTCAAGGAAAACAGGAAAACTGGCCCCAAAAGAGAAAACAGACTGATTACATTAGAAGTAAAATAAGTCTTGGGGCACCTGGGTGGCTCAGTCAGTTAAGCATCCAACTCTAGATCTTGGCTTAGGTCATGATCTCACAGGTTCATGATGCTGAGCCCGAGTTAGGTTCTGTGCTAACAGCATGGAGCCTACTTGGAATTCTCTCTCTCCCTCCCCTGCTCATGCTCACAGGTGCGTGCTCTTGCTCTCTCTCTCTCTACCAAAAGAAATAAATAAACTTAAAAAAATAAAGAAAGAAGTAGAAGTCTCTGAAAACTACCCCCCAAAAGTTAAGGGGCCCATTCAATTTCACAGGTGAATTCTACCACCAAACGTTTAAGTAAAACCAATGGTATTGAAATTGTTCCACAGAGTAAAAAAATTAAAAAGGAAGTTTGGAAATTATTTCTAGAGAACAAAGCCAAACATGGGAGGAGAAACCAAAAGAACCATACAGAATAATTTCACTTACAAACATTAATACATGATGCCCAAAGCATGCCTATTAAACACAAGGAGGCATCTGAGAATTTCTACCATAATCACTATTATTTAACATTGGTCTGAAGGCAGGAGCAGACATAATACAAAAAATAATAATAATAATAGGAAAGAATGGGTAAAATAATCAGTTTACATAAGTCTATCTATAAATTAATATAATAACCATAAACTATCAGTAGTATTCCATTTTTTTAATGTTTATTTTTGAGAGAGAGAGAGAGAGAGAGAGAATTCCAAGCAGGCTCCGTGATAACAGCGCAGAACTCAATGTGGGGTTCAAACTCACAAACTATTATAACCTGAGCTGAACTGGACGTTCAACTGACTGAGCCACCCAGGCACCCCTCAATAGTATTCTTAAACCCTTAAATGCTGTTTCTAAAGTTCTTTAGGGGAAAATAATCAAGAATGATTGGAGCAAAAAATTTTCTTTTGATTGGGAAAACTTTGCAAACAAGAAAACCCAGACTAAACCTTTATAATTAATTAAAAAGTGTGGTAGAAGCACAAGAAAACCAGAACAATGGAGCAGAATCAAGAGTCCAGAAATTAGACTCATACATAAAATAAGTTAATAAAGGATAAAACTGTAATCTTAAATCACTGCGGTACAATGGATTATTTTTTAAAAAAATAGTATGAGGAAAATTGGATATTATCTGAGAGAAAAACTACATCCCTTTCTCCTAATTTATGGCAATATAAATCCCAACTAAAGCAAACATTTAAATATATAAAAAAAGAGGAAATATAAACATGAAAAATTTCCACGTGGCTAAAAAAAGAGCAAAATCAAGGAAGCAAGAGCAAAAGAGCAAAAATGGCCAACAGAGGGGAAAATGCATATAACACAACAAAGACTGAAAACAGTTTCCTGGAAGAAAAGGAGCAACAGAAAAACAAAGGAAGTCAGTGTGCAGAAAAGAGGAACGTTTTTTTACATAGCAGCCTCAGGAAGAACAAAATTCACCCTTTTAAATGTACAATTCAGGGGCATCTGGGTGGCCCAGTAGGTTAAGTGTCGGACTTCGGCTCAGGTCGTGATCTCATGGTTTGTGGGTTTGAGCCCTGTGGCGGGCTCTGTGCTGACAGCTAGCTCAGAGCCTGGGGCCTGTCTTCGGATTCTGTGTCTCTCTCTCTGACACTCCCCTGCTCACACTGTCTCTCTCTTTCTCAAAAACAAAAATAAAACAGTAAAAAAATTTTTTTAAGTGTTAAAAAAATTTTTTTAAGTGTACAATTCAGTGGTTTTTAGCATATTCAACAAAATTGAGTGACCATCACCATAATCTAATTCGACAACATTTTCATCGCCCCAAAAAGAAAACCTGAATGCCTCTGTGGCCACTCCCGAACAAATGGGTTTTAAACACATTAAGTGAGGGTACAGATGAAAACATTAAACAGATCTTCAGCTTATGCTGGGGTTACATCCTGAAAACCTATCCTAAGTTGAAAATAACCTAAGCAGAAAATGCATTTAATATCCCTTATCGAGCATCACTCGACCTAGCCTATCTTACATGTGCTCAGAACACTGACAAGAGCCTGAGGTTGGGCTAAATCCTCTGACAACAAGCCTGTAAGAAAGTGCTGACTATCTCATGTCATTTATTGAGTACAGTACCGAAAGTGAACAACAGAAGGGTAGCCTGGGTACAGAATGGCCATATCAGTTGTTGACCTTTGTGCCTGTGTGACATATGAGGAGCTGGGGCTGCCGCTATAGCCCAGCGTCACGAGAGGGTACCGTAGGGCACATCGCTAGCCCCGGAAAAAGTCCAAATTCAAAATCTGAAGTATGGTTTCCACTGAATACTTATTCATGCCATCACAAAGTCAAAAAATCGTAAATCAAACCAAGGTAACTTGGGGACCATCTGTGCCTATATGACTGGCAAAGATCAAAAAGTGTGGATCCTCCGTATTGTCAAGAGTGAGCACGAAACTGCATGCCTGCGCCCTGCAGGGGGGAGTTGATTTATATATGTATACAAGAACTATCTACTATCTATAAAGATATTTGTTGTCAAATTTGTTTCCTCTAAGTTTGTGGTATCACAATCTAAATGTCCATCAATAGGAAGAGAGTTACATAAATTATAGGATGTGTGTGCAGACTGAGGCAGCAGCTCTGTTAGCACCAACAGCACTCAACAAGACACAAGGGGGCGGGGGGAGAAAAATGTCAAACTATGTGGACAAAAGATCTCTATGTCCTATCAATTTAGACTGCCTCTGGAAGGTGACCCAGAGTCTGGGGACCCTGACTGTGTTGGGGGGGAGAGGAGCTGGACACGGTAAAACTTCCTTATCATGTGCACATATTACCTATTCAAAAACTAATTTTAAAAACACACATAAGGAATGTTCTCTGGCATCGCTTCTGGAAGCTGAGTTGTAACACAATTTTACTGCAGAGAGAAACTGTATCTGTAGCAAATCCACTGTGGCCCCCTGTCATCAGGATTTAGTTACTGAAACAGCAGAAGGGCACCTTTCTAAGGTGGCTCCAGCCTGGAGGCCGATCCTCTGACCTGGGCCTCAAAGTGTCACTTAACAAGAACTGTACTGGTCTCCACACTCACACAGTCGGCCATGTCATCACTGCGGAGACACGCCGAGGGGGAGGGCACTTACTGCTCTCAGGAAAACAAACATCTGGAAGCTGAGGAAGACAACTCCAGAAACAATTATTATGATAGTTACATCACTTATAATTACATGGCACCTTGTAAGCGGAAAGCCTTTTTCACAAACCTTTTTCACAAACCCCCTTCGGTGGAAAATTTCAAGCATGCACTCAAGTAGAAAGAACAGTGTAATGAACTCTATGTACCTACTTCAGTTAAAAAGTTTTATACAAAAAACAAAACTGTTTCTATGCTATGGTTACAGCTTCATAAAGCTTCTGGTACTGACATAATGCTCTTTGTGTTAACGGGGGAAAACCAACTTCAGAGCACTTTCATATTTACACCTCACTTGCAGCAGAAAGAGGTCAAATTATCATTTTACAAATGAGGGCTCTGAAATCTTGCGAGTTGCTCAATGTCACACACCACCTGGAAAAGCCAGTCCCTGGGTCTAAAGATCCAGCTCCCACACAGTCTGTCCTGCCCCCTCCTCGTGGGAGACCCAGGCTTCAGAGCCTCACAGACAGGGTTCAAATCTCACTCTGTTATCCACTGTCTAGGTCTTGGAGAATCCACTCTCTCTGAGAATACTCCTTCAGCTATGAGAATGAGAATTTTCTATTTTGGACTGTTGCTTACTTAATATGAAAGTGGAATACAAAGAGCTACAGAAGTCAAGTGACAATTTTGTTTTAAGGTGGGACAGAATTCTTTCCCTGGGAAGGACCCTTGAACTACATCATGAAGGACAGGCAAAGTTTACCAAGCAAATGAAAGGGGCTTTTCTAGGGTGTGAAATCACCATAAAACATATTTGGAAAAAACAAAACAAAACATATTTGGGATGGTGATTGGTCCATTTTGATTAATGATGAAAATATAGTGGTCCCCCTTATTCACGAGACCCTCACAAGACCCTCAGTGGATGCACCTAAACCACAGAAAGCACCAAGTGCTATATATGCTATGCTCTTCCCCTACATATACCTATGATAAAACTTCATTTATAAATTAGGCTCAGTGAGAGATTAATAACTAATAATAAAGTACAATTACAACACATGCCAGAAAAGTTATGTGAATGTGGCCTCTCTTAAAATATTTTATACTGTAGTCACCCCTCTTCTTGTGAGGATGTGAAATAAAATGCCCACATGGTAAGATGAAGGGAGGTGAATGACGTGGACACGATGACCTAATATTAGGCTACTTGCTACTTCTAACCATAGGTCAGAAGGAGGATCATCTACTTCCAGATCAAGGTTGACTGCGGGTAAGTGAAACCCGGGAAGATGAGACCATGGATAAGAGGGGCAACAACTGCATATGGATAGTTTATCTTTTTGATCTCCAAGCCCCCGTGTCTCACAGAACCTGGCACACAGAATGTGTTTGTTGAATGAATGAATGAGAGGTGGAAGATGAATTAAGATTAGAGAGGTTTTTGAACACCAAAAAAATATTTTTAAGTTTATTATGAGAGAGGACACATGCACAAGTCGGGGAGAGAGAGAGAGGAGAGAGAGAATCTTAGGCAGGCTCTGCACTGTTAGCACAGAGCCCGACACGGGGCTTGAACTCATGAACTGTGAGATCATGACCTGAGCTGAAATCAAGGGCTGGACCCCCAACCGACTGAGCCACCCAAACGCGAGGATCACCAAAACTTTCAAAGGGAGGGGCTATTGACACACAATGATTATCAGAAGGATACCCTGAACTGAAAACACTTGTAATATCCACTTGAAACTTTTCACCTAGGAAACTAAAAACAGTTCAGTGGGTTAAAATAAATCATTAAAAAACAAACAAAAAACAACAAAAATAGTGTCCAGGATGACAGCTAAACCATTTGCTCCAGTGATTATAGCAGCAAGGCTACTTCTGGGAACCACTTTGAATTAATAAAACTCAGAATGAAGACTCATTCTATCCCATGATTTGCTTTTCTGGGACGTTTCTGGGGATGAACTGGAAGCAGGGCAGCAGAGTAAAAACGCATGACCCCAAGGGCTTCCCAGCACAGGCACCTCATTCGGCCCTGCCCCTACCTCCTGATGCATTGCTGCCTCCCGAGGCCAATCCTAGAGAAGAGCCTCAGTGGCCCAAAAGAGCAAATCATAGCTTATTTCCAGAGATTCTTCCCAGGACGCACAGACGTTCAAACACTTGGGACCGGGGAGAGAAAGATCTTAAGATGTTTCTTCCCTAGGCCTCAACACTGCTACCAATCATGCTTGTGTAAAAAATGTCACCTGGTACGATCCCCCTCCTTCCCCAAAGACTCTATACTTCTCACCATTAGACAGGGAAACTCCTTGAAGACCGTTTGTTTCTGTCTTACTTAGCACAAGGTCTGTGGACAGAGAACACGATCATAAACCTCCTTGTCAAATAATAAATGCTACACAGTACTCTTTAGCAAGCCAAATTATCCATAATATAAAAGTCTTCCGTGCCAAAAATAACTACACATATTTCTGTTTCCTTTCAAATTTCTATGTTCCTCTTACCACTTGGTCAGTAACAAAAAATCCTGTCTTGGGCAATAGTGGGTTCAGGGGCGCCTGGGTGGCTCAGTTAAGCATCTGACTCTTGATTTCAGCTCAGGTCACGTTCTCACGGTTCATGAGTTCCAGCCCCAAGGTGAACTCTGTGCTGTCAGTGCAGGCAGTGCGAAGCCTGCTTGGGATTCTCTCTTCCTACCTCTCTGCCTCCCCCCCAGCTAGTGCTTGCTCGCTCGCTCTCTCTCTCTCTCTCTCTCCCTCTCTCTCTCTCTCAAAATAAAGAAAGAAACCTTAAACAAAAATAGTAGGTTCAAAATTCTAGAGGTTACATTTGAGCCTGGCGTACCATTTCTCCTCCCAAAGGGAACTATATAGATTTCAGCATCCTTTTCAAGGAGGTGGGAACTACTGAAATATTTAAAGTGGTGGATTCGATTTCTGTTCTAGAAAACTGATTCAGGCAGCAAGAAACACATTTTAGAGTTCCAGCAAAAGAAACCCATGAAATTTCAGGTCTTTTTTTCCTAATAGCTTCCATACTCTTTCCACCCTCTGCCCCCTCCACCTGGGAAATTCTTGGTCACATCTTTGATTCAGTACAAGCTCAACTCAAGGCTGCTCAGCACCACCCACCCCTTTGTGCCTGCAATGCATCAGTTCCTCTTAGACATAAGCTTTTTATACACCCACCAGTATTTCTTTATAGGTCTCTCTCCCTCACTAGACGAGTACTACCTGTTCTTATTTATTAGTTTTTGTAGCCCAGCATCATGCACTAATGACCCATAGAAGAGTTTCTGTATGAAAATATGGGCTTTTCTTCTAGTATTATACTTGGAATGCCCCAATAAGGAGAATACTATGCATTGCTTTGCAGGAGGAATAGGACACCAAATATGAATGCAAATGTCTCCGAAATTTGAAGCTATAATACAAAACAAAAATGTTTTTATGGTTGGCTAGGGAGTGTCCGCAGGACACAAAAACAAATGTTAATTCGCTGGGAATTTTATTTTATTTTATTTTTTTAATATTTTTTTTTATTTCTAGGAGAGAGAAAGAGAGACAGCGTGAGCAGGGGAGGGTCAGAGAGAGAGGGAGTCACAGACTGAAACAGGCTCCAGGCTCTGAGCTGGCAGTCAGCACAGAGCCCGATGCGGGGCTCGAACCCACGAACCGCGAGATCATGACCTAAGCGAAAGTCGGATGCTTAACCGACTAAGCCACCCAGGCGCCCCAATTC
Organism: Crocuta crocuta; assembly: GCF_008692635.1. Classification (NCBI taxonomy): domain Eukaryota; kingdom Metazoa; phylum Chordata; class Mammalia; order Carnivora; family Hyaenidae; genus Crocuta; species Crocuta crocuta. The sequence goes on along the minus strand of NW_027551558.1, from coordinate 5,538,633 downwards.
GCTTGGAATTTTAAACTACGTTTTGGATAATCTGAATTGCTCAAAAATATTTTGTATTTGTTGAATATACTACCCAACTCTTTGCAGGGTTTCCAAATGCAATGCCTTATTTCAGGACGTCAGCATTTTGCAATGCCATTCCCGCCACCAAGAATGTCCTAGAGCTCAACCCCCCCACCACACACCACACACCCAGAGGCACCTTCTCCATCAACATGCCCTTCAAAATTCAACCTTTCTGGGAACTGTCTCAGCTAATCCCACCTTCTATGCGCCTGTGAGGTGCCATTTTGTCTTCCTACAGCACCAAAACACATTAATTCAAATCCAAATTTTTGAATAATTTGAGTATAGCATTAAACATCATCAAAATTTATTATTCATAAAAAACTATTTACCATGCTCTGCAAATGCAAAATGCACATCTTCCTTAACACTAGGGACTTCTACATCTTTGTCATCTCTCTCCATCCCAGCTCTGGCACCTTCCTCAAACAAAGCTCTGAACCTTAACAGTACTTGGCACTCAGTAAACACCTGTTAATAGAATGAAGTTAACTGTATACAGAATGAATGAATGAATCTATTTTTAAAAGGCCAAGATTTCAGCTAAAGCATCATCCTATTTATTTACTTATTTGAAGATTATTTAAGTAATCTTCACACCCAACGTGGGGCTCAAACTCACGACCCCCAGATCAAGAGTCACATGCTGTACAGACTGAGCCAGCCAGGCGTCCCCAAGATAATCCCATTTATTAACCGACAATAACTACAATAAGGCCAATACTCTATAAAAGCTTTTAATGGTTTGACTTCTACCAATTTTTACTCATCTTGGTCAAAATAACTTCTAGTTACCCTTGGAATACCTGCTTTATATGTCCTTTCTTTGTTTCCTAAGCACTGGTGCATATAATTCTGCCAAGGTCCAAACCATATTATCTAGAAAGTTGTTTATCGCTCCTACCATGCCCCAAACTCCTCAAAGGTATGCATGTGTCTTACGCATTTCTATCCCTGAGCAAGCACAATACTTGACCCAAAGTGGCTGCTCATTACTGTCTGCTTAAGTAAAGGAAATTAAAATTAATTAACAGAGAATTAATTAAACAGTCCTTATAGTTGTTCTCATAGAATATTTTCCTGAAGTCATGATTTTTTTTTTTTTAGAACCACAATAAAAACTGATTTAAGCCCAAAATATCTTATACTGGGTTTAGTAGAGCGAAGCAACGGATTTTTTAAAAATGAGAAATTCTCCTTGAGATTTGGGAAAAGACTATCACGAATGAATTTTACAAGCAGCCACCTCTACCTATTTTGAAGGACACCAGTGCTACACAGGAACACCCAAACCATTGAAATCTGCGGTTTTTACTGTCTCTAGCCACATTCTGAAAAAATGCAAGAAACCTAAACTTGAGCTGCATTTAAGGTTCTGTGTAACATTTCAAATTCAAGTATGTCAAAGCCAGTTTGTCTTCTGTCTTAATTCCATTCTTTCCATCCTAAGTGCTACTCCATTCTCAAAATGTCAGATACATTTGTACCCTTGTCCCCAGTTGGGCCAAGTTCTGTGAAGGTCATTCCTTTGGTCAACATTACAGTACTGGCCCTTATAGAGGTGACCCTTGAGCAACACACATTTGAACTGTGTAGATCAACTTACGCAAGGAATTTTTCCAATAAATACAGTATGTAAATGTTTTTCCCTTATGATTTTAATAACATTTTCCTCCTTCTAGCTTACTGCAAGAATCCAGTATATAATGCATATGACATACAAAACATATGTTAATTGACTGCTTATGTTATTGATAAAGTGTCCAGTCGACAGGAGGCTATTACTGGTTAAGTTTTGGGAAGTCAAAAGTTATACACAGATTTTTCGACTGCATGGGGGGCTGGCACCTCTAAGCCTTGTGTTGTTCAAGGGTCAACTGTATTTCTACTTGGACTAGCCCAACAGTCTGAGGAGAGTCTCTTAAGATTTTCCTGTCTAATCCGCTGATCACAATGCTACCAAATTAATCTCCCTTTAAGTTAGTGGCTCAAAATGTTGGATGATTCTGTCATCATTTTTACCCCCCAGACATTTGGTATTATGTGGAGACATTATCAGTTGCCAACACAGGACACTACTACTGGATCTAGTAGGTAGAGGCCAGAAACCCTAAACATCCCATAATGCACAGGACAGCCTCTCCCACAAAAAAGAATGATCTGGCTATACATAGATCACTCTGTTACCTTAGTTAGGCCAGTCAGTTTCCTCATCTGTGAAAAGCGGTTAAACCTCAAAAGGCTGTCAGGAGAATTAAGTGAGGCCACACTGTACAGAGATCACTAAGCACAGTACACACACAACTGGGTACTTTCACATGGTTAAAAAAAAAATTGCTAAAGCTGTTACTTGTCTTTTTTCTCAAACAGAATTACTGTCCCAGAAAAGGGCTAGAGTGGACACTCACAATAGGAATAGAAACTCACAAGAAGAGGATTCAAAATAAATATCGATGAGGTGTTTTTCTGGGCCTGGATAAATTCTATGTCAATAAAAAAAGCAAGCAAGGTGACCGGACCATGGTAAGAGCAAGGGCTATTTTAGCCTGGGAAAATGTTAATGTCATTATCAAAAAATGCAGTAAACAAATTTAGAAAATTGTAGCTGATGAGTCTGTCATTGAAGAGAAAAAGTCCTGGGTACCTGGGTGGCTCATATGATTGAGTGTCTGATGCTTGGTTTTGGCTCAGGGCATGATCTTGTGGTTTCTGGGTACAAGGCCCATGTTAGGCTCTGCGCTGATAGTGTGAAGCCCACTTGGGAGTCTCTCTGCCCCTCCCCTGCTCTCTCAAAAATAAACAAAAGAGAGAGAGAGAAGAAAGAAAGAAAGGGTCCAAATGAAGATGTTATAGACTCTAAAGAGACTGCAAGGACCCAGAATCAGAATCCTGACACAGTAACCTCTTTTTTTTTTTTTTTTTGACAGAATTACTAAAATCAGGAGACACCAACGATAGGATGTATCAGGAATGCTCTGTGAAATGGCTTTTCATTGCAGTCGTATGGAAACATGGCTTGGGTAGACTTGTAATCACTGTAATAACCCCACCAAAGGTGGTGGGTACCTCACCCATTGCCACCACATGAGTATCTGTTCCCATTTCCTCTCCAAACCCACTTCCTTCTGTTGCAGCTGAGGAATTTCCTTTACTATCTGAAGCCACCACCCCCCTCCCCCCCACAAAGTATCCTGGACATTGACCGGACTCTTGTGGTTACCTCTTCTCTATCCCGGATACAGCACTTCCATCCAATATCAAACATGCCTTACCATTGTTTACCCTACCCTCCTTTGCCCTATAGTTTCTGCCCATTTTTCAGCACCTCCTGAGCCCTCCCAAGTCAAGGTTTTTGGAAGAAGTGTTCTAAGTCTCCATTTTCTCACCTCTCAACTGATTTCCATTCCCATCAATGCTAAAATAGGCCAAATCCAAAGTCACTTTTCTGTCCTCATTCTAGTTAAGTTCTAACTTGCCTTTAAGAAATCAAAACGAAGGGGCGCCTGGGTGGCTCAGTGGGTTAAGCCTCTGACTCTGGCTCAGGTCATAACCACAACTGCTCGTGAGTTCGAGCCCTGTGTTGGGTTCTGTGCGAACAGCTCAGAGCCTGGAGCCTGCTTCAGACTCTCTTCCCGTCTCCTGCTTGCTCTCGGTCTCTCTCAAATACAAAATAAAACACTAAAAAAAAAAAAACAAATCAAAGCAGAATTGAAAACAAAACTACAGGAAAAGGGATGTCTGACTTGCAGCAGCAACTTTAAAAAAAAGACTTTAGTCACAGTAAGTTCAGACGGAGTCAAGATCTTAGAAGTTATAACAAACATGTAGACTCTGCTGTGTACTGCTCCTATGGGACTCGGAACTCAGTTCTGAGGAGGTCATGCAAAATAAGACTTTTAATGTCATCACTCCTTGAAGATGGAACCTGTTGAGGGGAATAGGTGTGTGAGAACCGTTGCCTGGCAAAGAACAGGATTTTTTACTGAATGAACAGAACTTGATAATTTTTTTTAAATTTTTTTTTAATGTTTTTTTATTTATTTCTAGGAGAGAGAGAGAGAGACAGCGTGAGCAGGGGAGGGTCAGAGAGAGAGGGAGTCACAGACTGAAACAGGCTCCAGGCTCTGAGCCCGACGCGGGGCTCGAACCCACGAACCGCGAGATCATGACCTAAGCGAAAGTCGGACGCTTAACCGACTAAGCCACCCAGGCGCCCCAGAACTTGATAATTTCATCTAAACTCAAGGCTCAAGGCATCTAACTGGGATGAGCGCCAGTATTAACCTTAGAGTGTGAGAAAGCATACCCGAACTTAAATCCACATTTTCTGACTCAAAAGTTTAGAATATTCAGACACGTTTCAGAAGAGTGGAGAAAACAGAGTGCCACCAAACCACCACTTTACGTTCGTGAAGGGACTGCCAGATCTTGGAGTGCGCTAGGAAAGAGCTTCAATTCTCACCCCACCTGACTCTGGGAAACGATGAATGGAAAGGGACCCATGATTAGCAATCATGAGACCTTCCACCACAATCCTCTTTAGGTGGGTTTTAACTTCTTTCTCTCTCCCCACTGCTCTCCTCCAGACGGCCCCTCCCTTCAATTCAAAAGCCCAAGGCGAAGATCTGATTTTGTCTGGAGGCCCGTCAAACTCCCTACCGTGTTCCGGGGGCGAAGGGCGGGGGTGTTACAAACCGCAAACCTAGAGCTTACCCGCCGTAGTTCCCAACGGCCAGAGGCCATCTGAGTCGCACCCCCGGCCCCTTTTCGGCTTGCCCCTGGGGGCGGGGGGTGGTTCAAAGCGGAGGACTAGAGGGGCCGCCGGCCATGTCTAAACTGCAGAGTTCCCCCGGCCACTTCCCCGCGCCCCCCGACCTCGGCTCACCCGCGTGGGACATGGGCACGGTGAGGTTCCCGTGGCTCTCCTCGTTGTAGAGGACCACGGCCGAGGCGTTCCTCCGTGCAGCCACCAGCACCTTGTCCTTGAAGGTGCAGCCACCGCGCGCGACCAGGGCGACCCAGGGCGCGGCTCCTCGGCCGCCGGGCGCGGGCACGAGGAAGCGCGTATCTGGCGCGCAGCCCTCGGGGTCGCGATCCGCCGCGCGCGGGACGCCCACCAGGCCCTGCGCGCCCTCCTTGGGCGAGCTATCGCCGAAGCGGCCGCTCTCCGAGACGCTCCAGACGGTGCGGTTCGTGTGCGGGTCGACGTACTCGGTGCTCACCACGGCGGAGTACCACTCGAACGCCCGACCCCGGGCCCCGGGCGCGCACACAGCCAGCGCCAGCAGCGCCAGCGTGTCCC
>NW_027551558.1:5471712-5533178 GCF_008692635.1 Crocuta crocuta | reverse complement strand
GCACCTGGCGGAGCGGGGCGTGGGGCGGGGCTTTTCCTGGCCCCTCCTCACCCGGGACCCCGGAGCTGCGCGCGCAGGCGGGAGTCCGACCCTCTCAGACCCTGAACGTGACCGCTCCCGGCAGCCGGGCGGTCCAACCACGCAGGGACGGGTGCTGGCGACCAGCTNCGAGCTTGTGTAACAGAACCTGGAGGGCCCCCGGAGCCAGGGCAAGTGGCCTTCGGAGAAACGGGAAGCTCCTCGGCGTGTGGGCCCGGGAGGCGTCGGAGCGCGGTTGTGTAGAGTCGCCCAGCGCCTGTTTATCAGGAATTGACAGTGGAAGGCACTTGGCCGGGGCCTTGCTTGTCTAGAACCAAGCTGCATATATTTTCCAGATACGTTTGGTGGCCGATTTTGTCGCTTCTCTGGACTCCCCAACAACCTTTTCTGTTTTGGTATTTTATGTACAATCTGTAGTTTTGAAATAAATGCATCGAACTATCTATCTAGATGGGCACTTAAATTGTACAGCAATAAATAAAAAAGTATTGGGAAAGGAATACTGGGTGATAGTCCCTTCAGAACTGCTGTGGATACAAAGCCTTACTGCTTCAGGAAAAGTTTAGAACATTAATGACTGACTGACTCATCTTCCTCCTTCTACAAGGATCTATAATTGAAGGAAGTAGGCTGTTGCCACTCACAGCTGGGGTTTTGTTGGGCCTTAAACCTTCTCACTTTCTCTTTTTTATCAGCCTCTCTTGGACTGTATTTTTTTAAATGTATTTATTTAAATTCAAGTTAGTTAACATACAATGTAGTATTGGTTTTAGGAGCAGAATCCAGTGCTCATCCCAACAAGTACCCTCCTTAATGCCCATCATCCATTTAGCCCATCCTTCTCCCCTCCCCTGCAGCAACTCTCATACTGGTTGCTGTATTTAAGAATCTCTTATGGTCTGCCTCCCTCTCTGCTTTTTTCTTGTTTATTTTTCATTCCCTTCCCCTGTGTTCATCTGCTCTGTTTCTTAAAGTCCACAAAGACGGCCTGGGTGGATCAGGTCATGATCTCTCGGTCAGTGGGTTCGAGCCCCGTATCCGGCTCTGTGCTGACAGCTCAGAGCCTGGAGCCTGTTTTGGATTCTGTGTCTCCCTCTCTCTCTGTCTGTCCCTCCCCCGCTCATGCTCTGTCTCTCTCTGTCTCAAAAATAAACGTTAAAAAAAAAAAATAAAAAGGATAATTTTTTAAAAAGTCCACAAAGAGTTAAATCATATAATACTTGTTTTTTCTGACTTATTTTACTTCTTGGATTGATTTTTAAAACTGCTCTAAAAATGCAGCCTAGCCCATATCCCATAGCTTTCCTTGAAGTCAGATCTCTCCCCTTCCCATCAGGAAACGAGTTTTAAAGGCTTAAAGGAAGGCTTAAGGCCTTCCCCTTGTCCCAGGCCTAGAAAAACAAGCAGGCTAGAGAACGGATCCTCAGACATGTACCTTCTGCTCCAGCAAAACAAATGCTTAAAGTTCCCAGAATATGCCTTTGTAGTTTCACATTATGTCTCACAAATTATTTTCCTTCTTTCTGAAAGCCTCCTGCTTCTGGCTTTTATCCTGGCAAACACCAGCTTAGTCTTCAAACTATCTCAAAAGCTGTTTCTTCTGTGAAACCTTCTTTGATTCCTAAAGACAAACTTGGGTATCCTTCTTAGATTCCATGTTGTGTATGCTTATATGTTAATGTTATAACAGCAATACTGCTTTCCAAATACAGGTTTTTAGCCTTAACAATATCATGAAGACAAGGACTGTGTCTTTGCTGTTTGCATGAACCTACCTCAGCGAGCACAGTGTCATGCGTGTAATGCATGTTTGTTAAATGAGCAAAATAGCTCCCTTTTACTGTTTCAGAGTTAAGGGACTCATGACTGGGTACAGGTTTGTTGCTCAAAGAAGTTCAACAGGCTAATAGGAACAGGCCTTGCAGCTCTTCAGCCCTGAGGCTCAGCCTAGCTTCTTGGTTTTCAGTTTTCATTACCAGCTTCAGGCCTGAGCTGGTTCCATAGCTGCCATCATTGGCTTAACCCATTATTGTGCCCTCCGCTAGCTGCCGAGTGCCATTCAGTCTCTTCAATTCCCGCTTCTCTATTGTCCCAAGAAGAAAAGCTGACAGGCCTTATCCCACCACACTCTTTATGGGGGAGAGCGGTGCAGGTTTATTTTTTCTTCTAATTGTTTTATTTTATAACTTAAATTCAACAATGATCATCTCACGGCTAATTTCATGTCAAATATACTCATGGCCACTGCCACTTGCCCCTAGTGGATTATTTTGAAGGACATTCTGGACGTCATATTTTATTTGTAAACATTTTCATATGTACCTTTAGAAGTAAAAACATGATCACAGTATTATCACAATATTTAAATAAATTGTCTAGAGTCCTTTAATATCAAATATCCAGTAAGTGCACAAATTTACTGATGGTCTCCTGCATGATATCCTACACTGAGTTTGTTTGGAACAAGTTTCAAACATTCACACATTGCATTTGATGGAAATGTGTCTCGAGTTTCCTTTTTTCATAAGTTTTTTTTCTCTTCTTTTTTTTAAGTTTATTTATTTTGAGAGAGAGAGAGCAGGCTCCATGCTGTCACCACAGAGCCCAATGCAGGGCTCAAACCCAAGAATCGTGAAATCATGACCTGAGCTGAAATCAAGAGTTGGACGCTGAACCCACTGAACCACGCACATGCCCCATCTTCTTTTTCTCTTTGAAGGATTGGATGATTTGTCCTGTATAATTTCCCACTTTCTGTATTTGGCTGATGACATTGGCTGATGACAATGTAGCATGTTCTTCTCTCCCTGGTACTTCCCGTGATCTGGTGGTTAGATCAAGAGGTCTGATCTGATACAAGTTGGACTTCTGGGCAAAAAAAAAAAAAAAAAGGTGGTACTGTGTACTTCTGCATGGTGGCATCATGTTGGAGTGTCTTTCTTTTTTTGCAATGTTAGTTGCCATTAATTATCATTCCTAAATCTATTGTTTCATTAAGTGTTTGCCAAAATGGTGATAGTCTATCATTCCTTCTTCATTTTATTACCTAGAATACTTCTATAAAGAGAAACTTTCCTTCACCAAATAGGGTTACCCTCAGGGACAATTTATATAGAAAAACAAGATTAAAATTATTTTCTTTATCAGTTTTCAGAATAATAAATCCCTAACCTACCTTAATGAGAATTCTTTTTAGAAGTCCAAAGCACTATCCATTGCACTATAGAGCCAGGCAAGAGAATTCTTTTTAGTCATTAATAATGCATAAATTTAGCATACTTGATGAGTTTCAATCCTTTGCTGTTATTATTCTTATTGAAGCCCATATTTATTGGAGCCCTCTTACTGAAGTCTTTCATGGCTAGCCAGTGGGAACCTCTTTAGATCGGCTCCTAAGTCCACTCGATGCCTTTGATGTCTTCCTTGCTTTCTATAGTCAGCAGAGCATCAGTTATTTCCCTGAGGACACTTGTTTCCTTTTAGTAGGAAATGCTCTTTAGAGACCACAATCGGTCCTTGGGCTTTCTTTCCCCCCATTAATCATATAATAATACATATTCATTGTTTAAAGAAAAATCAGAAGATACAGGGACTCCTGGGTGGCTCAGCTGGGTGCAGAGTCTGCTTGGGATTCTCTCTCTCCCTCTCTCTCTGCCCATCCCCTGCTCACATGCAAATGCGTGCATACTCTCTTTCTCTCTCTCAAAATAAATAAACTCGTAAAAACTCAGAATATGTAGATAAATTGAAAGAAGATTGAAAATATCATAATGATATCAGAGAAATGCCAAATTTTGGTAAACTACATGCCAGACTTTTTTCTATGTCACTATAATTTTTGTCCTATAAATTTTCTTAAGTGTTTTTAATTTTTTTTTTTTAATTTTTGAGAGAGTGCAAGCAGAGGAAGAGAAGAGCAAGAGAGGAGGACAGAGGATCCAAAGCAGGCTGTCTCTGACACCAGTGAGCCTGATGTGGGGGTAGAACTCACCAACTGTGAGATCATGACCTGAGTGAAAGTCAGACACTCAACTGACTGAGCCACCCAGGTGCCCCTTTCCTATAAATTTTCTTAAAATGACAAAATAGTGCATTTTTGTGTTTATTTGCCTTTTAAGAACTCAGCAAAGTCTAATGAACATTTTTCTACATCATAAATATACTATGAACATTTTTCTACATCATGAATACACTTCTCCAAGATCATTTATTTTATTATTTTTTTCAGCATTTATTTATTTCTGAGAGACAGAGAGAAAACAGAGCATGAGCAAAGAAGGGACAGAGAGAGAAAGAGGCACAGAATCTGAAGCAGGCTCCAGGCTCTGAGCTGTGAGCACAGAACCTGATGTGAGGCTCAAGCCCATGAACCCTGAGATTGTGTCCTGAGCCAAAGTCAGATGCTTAGCTGACTGAGCCACCCAGGTGCCCCTCCAAGATCATTTATTTTATTATTTTTTTCAGCATTTATTTATTTCTGAGAGACAGAGAGAAAACAGAGCATGAGCAGAGAAGGGACAGAGAGAGAAAGAGGCACAGAATCTGAAGACAATCTCTAGGCTCTGAGCTAGCTGTCAGCACAGAGCCCGACACGCGGCTCAAACCCACAAACCATGAGATCATGACCTGAGCCGAAGCCGACGCTTAACCGACTGAGCCACCCAGGTGCCCCTCCAAGATCATTTAAATGACCACATGGTATTTCATCATTTGAAAGCAGCACTAGGTTTTGTTTTGTTTTAAGTGGACTTCACACTCAGCATGGAGCCCCATGGAGGGCTTGGACTCATGGCCCTAAGATCAAGATGTGAGCTGAGATCCAGAGTCAGACACCTAATGGATTGAGTCACCCAGCTGCCCCCAAAGCAGCACTGTTTTTATAACTAAACCTGCTTGGGGACATATAAGTTGTTTTCTATTTTTCCATATAATAATGAAAACATAATATGAAAAATCTTTTAAATTTTTCCATATCTATGTTATAAATAATATTACAATATTTAAAATTTGTAATATTCATCATTGAAAACTTACCCAGTCATTTAACGTTTCCCCCATAGGATCACTTCCTAAAAGCTGAAATTGCTGGACCTAAGATATGTTAAAAAAAAAAAAAACACTACTTTTTAATATAATATGCTCTCATGATTCAAAATTCAAAACATACAATAGGGAATGCTCATTGCACCCCTGGTGCCAGCTACCCTATGTCAAGGCAACCAGTATCACTAGTTTCTTGTAGATTGTTCCAGTGTAAGTCCATATTATACAACAAATTAATTTATATGTTTATATGTTATACATATGTTTACATGTAACCTTTTTCCCATAAATGGTGGAAGATTATACACAATTTTGGACCTAGAATTTTTCACTCATTTGTTGAAGGTCTTTGCATATTAGTTCATGAAAAGCATCCTCATGCTTTATTAGGCTATATAGAGTCTCACTGTATGTTCAATTTTTCCATCAACTATTTAACGAGTCCCCTACAAATGGATATTTAGGTCATTTTCAACCTTTTGCCATTCCAAATAATTTTGCCATAAAGAACTTTGCCCATATGTCCCTTACACATTATCTATAAATAGATTTCTAGAAGTAGAGGGGCACCTGGGTGGCTGCCGGAGGCCGCGCCGGCTCNGCTCCCGGCAGGTGGCTCAGTTGGTTAAGCGTCCAACTTCACCTCAAGTCATGATCTCACGGTCTGTGAGTTTGAGCCCCGCATCGGGCTCTGTGCTGACAGCTCAGAGCCTGGAGCCTGCTTTGGATTCTGTGTCTCCCTCTCTCTCTGTTTTTCCCCTGTCCGTGCTTTGTCTCTGTCTCTCAAAAATAAAAACATTAAAAAAAAACACCCAAAAACCTGGAAGTGGAATTGGTAGATTCAAAGATTAGTGCATTTGCAATTTTGGTAGATATTCCCAAATGCTTCCCCACAGAGGTTTTACCAAATTCCACTCCACCAGCAGTATATGAGAGTACGTTCCAATATCATGTATGTGTAAACTTTCTGACCTTCGCCAATCTGACTGGCAAATAATAGGAGTGGTTTTATTGGAGTACATATCTTTTTACCACTTTTTACTTAAAAGTGACCCCCCGGTCCCTTTTTCTGTTGCTGTTGATCATTACTTGGAACAAAATGAGGAATTTTTAAAAATAACAAACCTGTCAAAGTACCCAGTTATTTTGTTCTTGTCCTGAGCCGAAGTTGGACACTTAACTGACTGAGTCACCCAGGCACCCTGCTGTAATATTACTCTTAATGGAATTTAAAGTTGTACTTAAAAAACAAAGTTATTTAAATGTGTAATATACCACATATTATTTTATTCACATCAGAGACTTTAATTGTGCTATCAAGATAAGCTGATTTTCTTTCTTTCTCTTCCTTCCTTCCTCTCTCTCTCTTCCTTTCTTCCTTCTTTCCTTCCTTCCTTCCTTTTTCCTTCATCCCTCCCTTCCTCCTTTCCCTCCTTCCTTCCTTCCTCCTTCCTTCTCTTTTGCCTGTGACTGGATAAAGTTTTTTTCACCAATACATTATTTCAACTTTTTCAAAATGGTATTTATTAGAAAAGTTGTAATTCTACATTGGCCTACTCAAATAACACTATACAAACAAGCACTACCGATCAGTATACTTGAAGATCTCTTTCACGGTGTGCAAAAGAATCCCCACTAAAGAAATACCTTAGAGGGTGAGGCTCATGTAAAGACTGACAGGGTTATTCATAACCCACAATGTGACAATTCTGTTCTTTGTTGTTTTGGGTGGTGGCTTTTTTTTTAATAAATCATGCCATCTGCATATAGTGATAGTTTTATTTCTTCCTTTCCATTTTGGATGTTTTTGTTTCTTTTCTTGCCTAATTGCTCTGGCCGGGACTTCTAACACTATGTTGAATAAAAATGGCAATAGTGGATATCCTTGTCTTAAGGAAAAGCTTTCAGCTTTTACCATTGAATATGATGTTATCTGTGGGCTTGTCATATATGGACTTAATATGTTGACATACATTCCCTCTACATCCACTTTGTTGAACATTTTTTTTTATCATAAATGGAAGTTGGATTTTGTCAAATGCTTTTTCTACATCCACTGAGATAATCATATGATATTTATGTCTCATTTTGTTAATGTGGTTATCACACTGACTCACCTGCAGATGTTGAGCTAGCCTGGCATCTCCAGAATAAATCCCACTTGATCATGGTGTGTGATTCTTTTAATGTATTGTTGAATTCAATTTGCTAGTATTTTGTTGAGGATTTTTACATCTATGTTCATTAGGGATACTGGCCTGTAATTTTCTTTTCCTGTAGCATCCTTATCTGGTTTTGGTATCGAGGTAATATAGGCTGCATAAAATGAGTTCCCTCTTCTATTTTTTGGAAGAGTTTGAGAAGAGTTGCGTTAATTCTTCTTTGAATGTTTGGTAGAATTTACCAATACAGCCATCTGGTCTAGGACTTTTGTTTATTAGTAGGTTTTGGATTACTGATTCAATTTCCTTACCAGTAATCAATCTGTTCAGATTTACTATTTATTCATGATTCATCTTGGTAGGTTATCTGTTTCTAGGAATTTGCCCATTTTTTCTAGGTTGTCCAATTGTTGGAGTATAATTGTTCATAGTTATTTCTTATGATCCTTTGTATTTCTCTGGTATCAGTTGTAATAGCTCTCCTTTCATAGAAAACCCTAAAGACTCCATAGAAAACTGTTCGAGCTAATAAACAAATTTGGTAATGTTGCAGGATACAAAATCAATATGTGAAAATCTGTTGCATTTCTATACACTCATAATGAGCTATCAAAAAGAGAAATTAAGAAAACCCTATTAATAATTGCAGCAAAAAGAATAACAGATATAGGAATAAATATAACCAAGGAGGTAAAAGACCTATATATTAAAAACTCTAAGACACATTAAAGAAAGAAACCGAAGATGACAAAAACTAATGGAAAGATATTCTGTGTTCATGGATTGAAAGAATTTACTATCCAAAGCAATCTATAGGCTCAATGACACCTATCAAAATTCTAATGGCTTTTTTCACAGAAATAGACAAACCATTCTACAGTTTGTATGGAACCACAAAAGACCTTGAATAGCCAAAACAATCTTGAGAAAGAACAAAAAGCTGGGTACGTCATATTCTCTGATTTCAAATGCTATTGCAAAGCTATAGTAATTAAAACAGTAAGGTATTGGCATAAAAATAGACACATAGATCGATGGTCAGCGTAGATAACCCAGAAATAAACCCATTTGTATATGGTCAATTATTTTATGACCAAAAAGGTCAAGACTATACAATGGGAAAGGGATAGTCTCTTCAGCAAATGGTGCTGGGAAAACTGGATAGCCACATGCAAAAGAATGAAACTAAGGGGTGCCTAGGTGGCTCAGTGGTTAAGCATCTGACTTCACCTCAGGTCATGATCTCAGTTCATGAGTTCAAGCCTGAATCAAACTCTCTGCTGTCAGCACAGAGCCCACTTGGGATGCTCTGTCCCTCTTTCTCTGTCCCTCACCCCCTCAAAAGTAAATAAACATTTAAAAAAACCTACTGAAAATCTATGGTAAAGAAAAAAATTGGGTGGGGCACCAGGGTGGCTCAGTTGCTTGAGTGTCCGACTTCGGCTCAGGTCATGCTCTCACGGTTTGTAAGTTCGAGCCCCACGTCAGGCTCTGTGCTGATAGCCCAGCTTTATATTCAGGCTCTGTGCTGATAGCTCAGCTTTAGATTCTGTGTCTCATTCTTTCTCTGCCCTCTCCCGTTTTGTGTTCTGTCCGTCTCTCAAAAATAAATAAATGTAAAAAATTTTTTTTAGAGAAAAAAGCTGGGGAACCCGGATGGTCTAGTCAATTGAGCGTTTGCCTTTGGCTCAGGTCATGATCTCAGTTCATGAGTTTAAGCCCCACATTGGGCTCTCTGCTATCAGTGCACAGCTTGCTTTGGATACTCTGTTCCCCTCTCTCTCTGCCCCTCCCCCACTCACTCTCTGTCTCTCTCTCAAAAATAAATAAATAATCATAAAAACAAAAAGGATGAAACTAGACTACAATCTTATACCATACACAAAAATTAACTCAACATGGATTAAAAACGATAGAGCTTGGAAGCTCCTTGACATAGGTCTGTTGATGACTTTTTGAATCTGAGACCAAAAGCAAACACAACAACAGCAAAAATAAACAAGTGGTACTACACTAAACTAAAAAGCTCCTGTACAGCAAAGGAAATTATTAACAAAATAAAAAGGCAACCTACTGAATGGGAGAGAGTATTTGCAAATCATATTTGCAAATCCAACATACATAAACATACAACCCCCCCCAAAAAATCTGATTTAAAAATAAGCAGAGGAAGGGTGCCTGGGTGGCTCAGTTGGTTAACCTCCGACTTCAGCTCAGGTCATGATCTTGAAGTTCATGAGTTCAATCCCCATGTTGGTCTCTGTGCTGACAGCTCAGTGCCAGGAGCCTGCTTCAGATTCTGTGACTCCCTCTCTCTCTGCCCCTCCCCTGCTCATGCTCTGTCATTCTCTGTCTCTCAATAAATAAATAAATGTTCAAAAATAAATTAAATATGGGAGCACCTGGGTGGCTCAGTTGGTTGAGTGTCAGACTTTGGGTCAGGTCATGATCTCACGGTTTGTGGGTTCAAGCCCCATGTCGGGTTCTGGGCTGACAGCTAGCTCAGGGCCTTGGGCCTGTTTCAGATTCTGTGTTTCCTTCTCTCTCTGACCCTGCCCTGCTCACGCTGTCTCTCTCTCTCTCTCAGAAATAAATAAAACATTAAAAACTTTTAAAAAAATAAATTAAATATGGGCAGAAGGGAGCCTGGCTGGCTCAGCTGGTAGAGCATGCAACTAACTCTTGATCTCGGGATTGTAAGTTCAAGCCTCACATGGTGGAGATTACTTAAAAATAAAGTCTTTAAAAAATAAAAAGAAGTAAAATGGGCAGAAGATCTGAATAGTCATTTTTCCAAAGAAGACAGGTGACCAACAGGTACATGAGAAGATGCTCAACATCACCAGTGAACAGGGAAATTCTAATCAAAACAAATGAGGTAAAACCTCACACATGTTAGGATGGCTATTCTCAAAAAGACAGTAAATAACAAGTGTCGGTGAGGACGTGGGGAAAGGGAACATTTGTGTACTATTGGTGGGAATGTAAATTGGTGCAGCTGCTGTAGAACACAGTATGGAGTTTCCTCAAAAACTTAAAAACAGAACTATCATGGGCACTTGGGTGGCTTAGTCACTTGAAGGTCTGACTTCAGCTCGGGTCATGATTTCATGGTTCACAAGTTTGAGCCCCGCGTTGGGCTCTGTGCTGACAGCTCAGAGCGTGGAGCCTGCTTCAGATTCTGTGTCTCTGTCTGTCTCTGCTTTCCCCTACTCATGCTCTCTCTCCCTCTCAAAAATAAATAAACAAGCAAACAAACAAAAAAAGAACTATCACATGATCCAACAATTCCACTTCTGGGTATTTATGTGTACAAAAAAACCCTAATTTGAAAAGATACATGTACCCTCATGTTCATTGTAGCATTATTTACAATAGCCAAGATATGGAAACAACCTAGGGGTACATTAATGGATGAATGGATAAAGAAATTGTGGTATACACACACACACACACATACACACACACACACACACAGAATGGAATATTATTCAGCCATAAAAAAAGAAATTTTGTTGTTGGTAACAACATGGATGGACCTCAAAGCCTATGCTCAGTGAACTAAGTCAGACAGAGAAAGGCATACCACATGATTTCTCTTATATGCGTGGTCTTAAAAACACCAAACAAACCAAAGACCAAGTTCATACATTGTGGTTGCCAGAGGTGGGGGCTAGGGGATGGGAGAAATGGGTGAAGAAGATCAAAAGATTACAAAAATTTAAAAATTAAAAAAGTATATAAATTCACCTACTCAGCTTTTCTACTTCTAGGTAGTTATTCTGCACGTAAACCTCCATATGGGTGAAGTGGCAAAAAACAAAAACAAAAACACAAAAGTAACCCCAAAACCAAAAACCAAAAAGCCAACCAAACGACAACAACAACAACAACAACAACAAAACAACCCGAAACTCCAAAACAAAGAAAACCCAAAATCTCATCTCAAGGTTTGTTTCTGGGTAAGCGACGTACAGCACCCAATCTCTCTGCACCCCCAAAGTTATGATATGACTTAACACTTTCAACCTTGCCCCACCCGTTATTTGGCTGATACTGAAAGTAGCTGACAGGGCTGTGGCCCCTTTTCTAGACACTGTGCCCTGTTTATGGGAAGCCCTGCACCAGGTCTGTGGAAGGAGCACCTCAGGGAGAGAAATTTTGAGCGAGGTAAGAAGGAGCAGTAACGAGCAAGATCACAGAGGCAGACTCCTCCCTCCTTCCTCTTCACTGTAGCTACACCCACCCCAAACTCCAATTCTGCTTCTCTGCGTTGGATTCTAGGCAGAAAAAGTGGCTGTAGGAATCCAAGCCCTGTTTTCCAAAGTGAGTCATAGCAGGGCCCGACCCTAAAAATATCAAAATCAAGTCGATCAATCAAATGAAACTATGGCCTCTGTACCAGGGTGAGTGTTTCAGTCAGTAGAAGGGCCCCTCAAAATGTAGTAGGGTTCCAACAGGGCCCAAATTCTGGGGCCTGGGGCCTGGGAGGGCTCTGATTAATAGCCCCCTGTAGACACATGAACCCCTCACTGTCAAGGTGTCCAGTGGTACCATGAATTCTGTTTACATACTGTTTTCCTGCCTACATGGGGGCAGGAGAAGGCTTTGCTGGGCAAGGAACCCCAGTTTCACCTCGCCTGAGATCTCAGCACCCTCTTGCGTACAGCCTTGGAGTTTTGTATGTCCGGGGAACTGGCTCCCTCTCTACCTCCTTACTCCCAAAGGTGTGCGCTCCTGCCTCTGCCTCTGGAATCCTTCCTCTAACCCCTAACCCAGCTTCTCTCAGTTAACATGTATACTCATTGCCTGAAGAACTTGTTGAAAGAGTTTTCCTGGGCCTGGGCCTTACTCTCAGAAATTCTGATTCCAGAGGTGGGGCAGGGCCCATGAATTCACATTTCTAACTACTTCACAGGCTCCTCAGAGGATTTCTCTTTCCTCTGGCTAGAGAGGAAACACTGGCTAAGACCCCTTCACAGGAGGGAAGAGTCAACAGCTTCTGTTGTCAGCTCAGCAAAACTTCCTGAGGCAAAGAAACACCTTGAGAAGCCGAGCCCTGTGCCTGCTTGAATTGGGGAGGGGTGGGGGGTGGGGAATAGAGAGGAGAACAAACAAATTACTATTTCAAAATAAATACTACCAAGTAGCGGCACCTGGGTGCTTTGGTTAAGCTTCGACTTCAGCTCAGGTCATCATCTCACGGTTTGTAGGTTCAAGCTCCACATCGGGCTCTCTGCTGTCAGCGTAGAGCCCCCTTTAAGATCCTCTGTTTCCCTCTCTGCCCTTCCCCTGCTTGTGTGGGTGCTCTCTCTTCCTGTCTCAAAAATAAATAAACATTAAAAAATTTAAAATTCAAAATAAATACTACCAATTAGAAATCACGAAATTAGATTCTGCTACTAAATCATCACTTACCTGATTCATGCATTCTGAGATTCTGTTGAGATTGGGAAAGAAAAAAAAAAGAAGTTTCCAAAGTAGCTTAAAATCTTCATGATGGGAAGGACTGTGGCTTTGTACATCTAGGTAAGCATAGTGATGAATGTATGAATGAATGAATGAATGATAACTTGGTAAACACACTTATTCACCTTTATACAACCCAAGTTTATCTACAGAGGAACTAGAATAAATATCATGTACGTGTTAATAGTGGTTGTTTTGGGTGTCGGTATGATTCTGGGTGAATAAGAATGTTCTGAATTTAGTTTTATTTCTCTATGAATTAAAAAAAAGTCCTCTCTCTTTTAGACATTTTCTTTAATGCAGTTGAATCATTTTATTCATAATAGTATAAATATTACAAGCTTAAATAAAACCTGGGTTGCTAGGTTTACAAAATCTTCCTAGTTCAGCTGAGGTATGTAAGTGCATGTTGGGTGAGCATAGGACAGAGGACACTGGAGATACAAAAAACGGACCTTTGTTGGGGTGCCTGGGCGGCTCAGTGGGTTAAGTGTCCGACTTTGGCTCAGGTCATGATCTCACGGTTCATGGGTTAGAGCCTCGCGTCGGACTCTGTGCTGACAGCTCAGAGCCTGGAGCCTGCTTCTGTTCTGTGTCTCCCTCTCTCTCTGCCCCTGTCCCACTCGCCCTCTGTCTCTGTCTCTCAAAAATGGATGTTAAAAAACAAACAAACAAACAAACAAACAAACACCAGACCTTTGCTAGGTTCCCCTGTGAATGTGTCAAAGGTACCGCCTATTTGACTTCCCAGATGGATCTTAAAGTCCCCGGAAGCACCTGCCCCAGGGTGAACTTCTACTGGACTCCATTCAAACCAGAAAACCCAGGGTGGCTCCTGAGAAGGAATCTTCCGAGGTTCATCTTAGTCTAAATCTAGGCCACGGTGGCTCCAGCATATGGGTCTAATGTAGGTCAGGGGTGCTAAGGCCTCTCTTAACTTTGGAATCAGTAAAAGAACCCATACATACGGCACCAATGCACAGAAGGGGGTAATTTGATAATGTTGGTTATTAGGCTGTAAACTGGAACACTATCAAACATCCTTTCCAGAAGTTGAATCAGACTATAATTAGGCCCAGGCCTGGGCCCTCCTTTGCACAATAGCCTGTTTTGTTTGTTTGGTTTTTGCTTTGTAACCTACTAGCTACCTCTTTGGCCTTCTGAACATTGCCAGCATTAAGAAATGATGGATAAACTGGACTCCATCCTTCAAAAGCTCTCCGTGATGAATTTTCAAAAACAAAATCTCTGCAAGGCCTTTCCGGGGCTCCTGCCTACTTGTGATGCCCATTCCAGAATCTTACCTTTGGATGGGTCAGATTATCTGTAATATACCAGATCATCACTGTCCAAGAGAAATATAATATGAGCCACGTATGTAAATTTAAATTTTTTAGTAGCCACATTAAAAAAGTAAAAAGAAACAGGTGAAGTTAGTTTTAATAATGTCTTAGTTGAATATACTCAAAATATTTTAATATACAATCAATATATTGTTTACTTCGTTTTTACTATGTCTTTGGAATACAGTATTTGTTTTATACTTCCAGTACATCTTAATTAGGACCAGCCACATTTCAAGTGCTCAAGAGCCAAATGTGGGTAGTGCTATTTTATTGAACAGTGTAGGACCAAGTGAATACAAGTAGACTTCCTGAGACATTGCTGTGTGTCTAGCAAAATCATATTACTTGTTAATGGACTCAAAATACAACTGTCTTGATGTCCCATACCAGATCTTAAAATATCTTTATTTTTTTTAATGTCTATTTATGAGAGAGAGCGCGTGTGTGCATGTGTGTGTGTGTGTGTGTGTGTGTGTGTGTGTGTGTGTGAGCAGGGAGGGTCAGAGAAAGATAGAGATAGAGAATCCCAAGCATGCTTCATGCTTGTCGGTACAGAGCCTGATGCTGGGCTCAAACTCACAAACTGTGAGATCATGACCTGAGCTGAAATCAAGAGCTGGACGCTTAACTGACTGCACCACCCAGGTGCTCCTTGAAATATCTTTCATACAATTTGTTCAATCAAGCTTCTTACTCAAGTACTAAAGATCTTAGTTTCTAGAATTTTTATGTGCCTACTATCTCCTGCTTTCAACAAATGATTCTCTAACAAATATTCCTAAGTAGATCAATGGAGGGGCGCCTGGGTGGCTCAATTGGTTAAGCATCTGACTTCCGCTCAGGTCATGATCTCATGGTTCGTGGGTTCGAGCCCCGTGTCAGGCTCTGTGCTGACAGCTAGCTCAGAGCCTGGAGCCTGTCTATGGATTCTATGTCTCCCTCTCTCTCTGACCCTCCCCTGCTCATGCTGTCTCTCTCTCTCTCTCTAAAACATAAATAAAACATTAAAAAACATTAAAAAAAAGAAACTTTGTCTTGCCATTTGAAAGTTTAGCTCCAGTATATGAAATAAGTAATTTACCAGATGATGAAAATTATGAGGTTGGATATTTACAAAAACACTTCTATAAAACCTTTCTTCATCCTTGTGAAATAAGCAGGCTATGACATCCTACAAACTCCATAAATACACAGATTTATAAATGGTTGTTAAAAGCCTATTAACAGAGAGAGTGAAAGACTGCAAGGTGCTGGCTATAATTTGTAAGTTCTTAAATGCATTCCTAGCACTGGGTCACCCCAGTGATTACAGCTTGGGTTAGCAGAGCCTGTTAGACGATGTAATAGTTCACCATGAGAAAAGCTTCCATTTCCTCAAGCTTGTGGATTTCATTGCTCTTTTGGAAATAAGTAATACATTTAATCATTTATACTCATAAAATGAGCTACTCTTCTCAGTGCATTTATGAGAAAAGACAAGATTGTTCATTAATAGTATTTAGATAACCAGTTAGAGGGGAACCTAACAACAAAATAAAGAAATGAAAGAAGGCATGTGATAGTACCATCCGTCAAGAGGCAAAATTTGCTATCTCCTTTTCTCAATTTTTGGTTAGTCTTTGGAAATACTTGTTTATGGTCAGACAAATAATTAGAGCTCTATTTTGTAGATGACTGTTATTTTTGTCTTTATAGGGATTTTTCTGTTTCATCTAGGTCTTTTTTATTGCTGTAAGGCCAGCAACAATGTCCCCACTTTCATTTCTGATTTAGTAATTTGAGCTTTTTTTCCTTGGTCAGTGTAACTAAAGGTCTATCAATTTTGTTTACATTTTCCAAGAGCCACCTTTTGGTTGCATTGATTTTCTCTATTTTTTTCCTATTCTCTAATTTACTTATTTCTGTTGTAAGCTTTATTTTTTAAAAAAAATTTTAGCATTTATTTAATTTCGAGAGACAGAGAGTGAATGGGGGAGGTACACAAAGAGAGGGAGACACAGAATCTGAAGCAGGCTCCGGGCTCCAAGCAGCCAGCACAGAGCCTGATGCAGAGCTCGAAGTCACAGACTGTGAGATCATGACCCGAGCTGAAGTTGGACACTCAACTGACTGAGCCACCCAGGTGGCCCTGCTGTAAGCTTTATTATATTCTTCCTTCTGTTTGCTTTGGGTTTCATTTACTTGTCTTCTAGTTTCTTTTTTTCCCATTTTTAAAAATACCTATTTATTTATTTTTTGAGGAGACAGAGACAGGGTGAGCTGTTAGCGTAGAGACTGATGTGGGGCTCCAACTTCAGGAAACTGAGATCATGACCTGAGCTGAAACCAAGAGTCGGACGCTTAACCCACTGAGCCACGCAGGTGCCCCTAACATCACTTTAAAGTAATAAAGTGGGATTTACATCTGCCAATTTAGTGGTTGTTTCCTATAAATCTAATGTCTTTTCTGTTTTTTATTTCCTCTAGTAGGAACTTCTTTTGTGTTAAATAGACATTTTTCTATTTTATCACTTCAATTCACTTGTTACTTCATTTAGAATATTTTATAAGTTGTTTTCTTACTGGTTGCCCTGGGGATAACAATTAACATCTTATAACAATCTGTGATGAATACCGACTAAATTTCAAAAGAAAAACTTCACTCCAAGATAACTTTGTTCCCTCTTTTCTCCAGTTTCTTTGCATGTTTCATATATTTTTGGTGGAAACTGGACTTAGATTCTCTCCCCTCCTTGGCATTTATTGTCACTGTTGGTTGTTTAGTAACTTTCTGAATGCATTCTGTAAAGCCTGTACTTTGTTGTGTGTGGCCACTGAATTCTCTGTTCATTTATCTCCATGGTCTGTTCATGACTGGTCTGAGATGTTCCTAAATGCCTTGAACCAGCAAGTCTCCTGGACTTTGCTAAAGGGCTCTGTGTTTATGTGGGGACATGTTCTCAGTGCAGAATTTTGCCCTGGTTTCCTCTTGGATTGTACAGAGCCTCAAGGTGATCTAGAAGTGAGCGATTAGGGCCTTCTCAGTGTTCCCTAAGCATGCGCACAGTTCTGCACAGGCATGTGGCCTTTTAGATTCCCAAGAATAGGCTGGAGGTTTTCAAAGTCTCTGTAGACCTTTTATTCCCCAGCTTTTCAAGGTTTTTGGTCAACTTCTCATTTGCCCCAACTGTTAACACCACCTCAGGCGGCTGAGAAGTTAAAAAATAGGTGCTGATTATTTTCAATAAAGCCCCTGGGAAAAGGCTGTTCCCAGTGAACAAGCCCTGAATGAGGTAAATGACTTTTAACAGAGGAGGGTAAGACCACCCAACAGCCAGATGCTTACTCACTTAAAGTATGCATTGGAAGATACTGCTGTCTGTTAACAGTCTGACATGAGATAAAGCGCTTGTACCAGAGAGCTTGTACCAATCTACTGTCTCCTTTATAATAAAAAGTCTTGATACAAAAAGAAAAAAATTCAAGTGAACCAAGCAATGGGCTTAATGATGTTGGACCATACTTTTTGACACTGTGAGGCACTGTATGAGAGAATGCAAAGATAAATATGGCACAAGCTTACTTACAACTGAGTATTAGAGATAAGATATTCATATTTGTATGTTTTGGGGGCACCTGTATGGCTCAGTGGCTCAGTTTGTTGAGCATCTGACTCTTGATTTCGACTCAGGTCATGATCTCAGGGTCATGGGATCAAGCCCTGCATTGAGACCTGTGCTGAGCATGAAGCCTGCTTGGGATTCTCTCTTCCTCTCCCTCTCCCTCTGCCCCCTCCCTGACTCATGCTCTCTCTCAAAAAAGATAATAATACCAATAAATAAAATAAAAACATGTTGTATATTTTGTTAGTAGGTAAATTGTGCCATAAGAAGCTTCAATCAATACTGAGAGAACTTCCAAGTAGAAAAATCTGGCCACACTTTACTGAAGCAGTGAATTTGAACTAAACTTTAAATGATGGTTAAGAATTTTTAGGGGTAAAAATAATTTTTTCCAGTTTTATTGAGGTATAACTGACAAAAATTGTATATATTTAAGGCATACAATGTGACAGCTTGATATACTTATACACTTATACTTGATTGATTACATAATCATGTTAACACATCAATCCCCTCACATAATTTTGTGTGTGTGTGGTGAGAACTTCTAAGATTTACTCTCTTAGCAAGTTTCAAGTATACAATAGAGTATTACTGTACATTAGATCCCTAGGACTCATTCCTCTTATAACTGGAAGTTTGTGCTCTTTGGCAATATCTCCCCATTTTCCTGAGCCCCTAGCAACTGTCATTCAACTCTGCTTGTATGAGTTCAACTGTTTTACATTTCATATGTAAGTGATATCCTACAGTATTTATCTTTTGGTGTCTGGCTTATTTCACTTAGCAAAATGTCTTACAGATTCAGTCATGTTGTCACAAATGGAAGGATTTCCTTCCTTTTTTAAATTTATTTTTATTTTATTTTATTTTAATTAATTAATTTTATTTGGAGAGAGGGGGGCGCGAGAGGGTGCAGACAAGTAAGGGAGGGGCAAAGAGAGAAGGAGAGAGAATCCCAAGCAGGCTTTGCACTGTCAGTGGTGAGTCCAATGTGAGGCTTGAACTCCCAAACCATGAGATCATGACCAGAGCTGAAGTCTGATGCCTAAATGACCGAGCCACCCAGGTGCCCCTTAAGTTGTTTTTTTTTTTTAATGTTTATTTATTTTTGAGAGAGAGAAAGTACAGCCTGGGGAGGGGTAGAGAGAGACAGTGAGACAGAGAATCTGAAGCAGGCTCCATGTTGTCAGCACAAAGCTCAATGTGGGGCTTGAACCTGGGAACCGTGAGATCATGACTTGAGCCAAAGCTGGATGCTCAACCAACTGAGACACCCAGGCACCCCCAACTTTTTTAAAATTTATTTTGAGAAGCAGAGAGAACACGAGTGGGAATGGGCAGAGAGAGAGGGAGAGAGAATCCCAAGCAGGCTCTAATACTGTCTNTCAGGCTCCCAGCCAGGCTCTGCATATATATATGTAAATCCATATATGTAATTCACATATATGGATTTATATATAAGATATATGATATTATATATAATATATATATTTTCTTTATCCATTCATTCATTGATAGACACTTAAATTGTTTCCATACATTTCCATATATAACCAGAAATGAGATTGTTGGATACCATGGTAGCTCTAGTTTTAATTTTTAAGGAACCTACATACCATTTTCCATAATGGACAGTTTATATCCCCACCAATACTTGTTACCTATTGTCTTTTTGAATATTAGCTATTCTAACAGGCATGAGGTGATATCTCATTGTGGTTTCGATTTTCATTTCCCTAATGATTGGCAATATTGAACATCTTCTCATGTGCCCTTTGGCCATTCATACGTCTTCCTGGAAAAATGTCTATTGAGGTCCTCTACCCATTGTTTAATTAGGTTATGAATGACGGTTATGAATGGGGTGGGTAGGGTGAAAAGATAAGGCATTCTTTTAAGTGAAAAGATAGGAGATAGTATAAGAAAAAGTTTGGAAATAGGAAAACTGGGGTTGTGTTTGGAAGCTAGTAAGTAATGAATTTTGAACAGAAAATAGGGTAAATAAGTTAGAGTGAGGTGAGGTCAGAATGTATTTGAGGCCACATTAGAAAGGACTTGGAGGTGACTCAGTTAGTTAAGTGTCCTACGCTTGGTATCAGCTCAGGTCTTGATCTCAGGGTTGTGAGTCCATGACCAGCGTGGAGCCTACTTTAAAAAAAAAAAAAAGGAAGAAAGGAAAAAAGAAAGAAAGAAAGAAGAAAGAAAGGACTTGGATTCCACACCATGGGGTTTGCCCTCCATTTTGTGGACAACAGGGACACACTGACATTTTGTGAATCAGGAAGTGACGTGATTGTACTTTGATTTGAAAGGTTAACCTCCTATCTTTGAGGAGCAGGTATCTAAAGAGTAAGAGACTGGAGTGAGGAAAACTAATTAGGATGCATTTTACATAATGAGAGACTAATGAGGGGCCAAATCAGGGTGGTGGTAGTGGGATCTGCCAGGGCTATGATTAAGGCAGCATTTACAGGTCTTAAAACTGCTCAAATATGGACAAGGGAAAGAAAGGGTGTTTGAAAGGCTGATGGTGCCAAACCAAGGTAGAGAGGCAGCAGGAAAAACTGGTTTGGTGGGAAGATAATGAGTTGGCTTGGATTGAGTTTGAGGTGCTTGGCAAACCATCCAAGTAGAAATACGCACAGACAATGCAGGTCAGCAACTTGAGTGAAAGGTGAGGTCTAGTGATCCTAATTTGAAAGATAACAGCATTGAGATGATCAGAAAGCTACGAGGATTGGGATGCCCACAAAGGAAACTATTTGAAGAGAGAAGGGAGAGAGACTTGGGTGTAGGTTTTCTACCTTTAGCCAAGCAAGAACCTTGGGGGAAGAAGGAGTGGCGGTCGGGAAGGGTAAGAGAATGAAGAAGAGACTTTGAAAATGACAGATAAATGTTCAGGGAAGAAGACCCCAAGGATTATCTTGGCTACAATACTGGAGGGTGTAAGATAACCATGAAATGCATTAAGTCATTTGAGGAGAAGCAATCCTGGTAATTCCAAGTAGCAGTAGGATTGAGGGGAGCATTTTCTTTCTTGGGGTGGGGGAGACGGGAATGTTTGTAGTCTGAGGAGAAGGAACTGGAGGATAAGGAGAGACTGAGGAAGGAGGTTAGAGGAAGTGGTTGATGGATGAAGTCTGCAAAAAGTTGCTCTATGGGTGGGATTGAGCCAGAAGAGGCAACCTTAGAAGGAAGGAAGTCTATATTTATTTTTCTTGGATATATATGGGGGAGAAGGATAAAAAGGTAAGTGTGGGGGTACAGAGACATTCTGACGTATAGAGTCAGGAAGTTGAAGGCAGTCTTAGTGGGTGACTCACTCTTCTCAAGAGAATAGAAAATGAGTTCACCAGAGACTAGGGTGGGGCAGGTGTTGGGTTTTGAGAATAAGGGAAAGGATTGAAGCGGCTATTGGGAAATGAGACAGAGCCCACTAGAAGTGGGCAAACAGATTTCTGAAGACCACTGGGGGCCCAACTGAGTCTAAATTCAAGAATCTGTGGTGGAACTAGGTGGCAGAATCACTCATGCGGGGTCCCTGGAGGGCAAAGTGAAGAAAGCAGATAGTGGGGTCTTCCAGATATATATTCTAGCCAGCTACCTATATATTTTACATTATCACTGCTAGTGAAGAGCAGGTTCATACCTTACTTGGCATTGTAGTCCCTATACTCAATACAATTACCATGTTCATACTTAAAAAGGATTATTGAATGAATAAACAAACTGTGCAACAAGATTAAAATTCCAATTAACTGACTACCATACAGCAGAAGGAGAGGATGGAGGGTGAGAAAGAGTGTTATTACTAGACTGAGTCAGTGTCTCATCAGCAATGACCCATCTTCACATGCCAGAGAGAAGATGCCAGAACCTTTGATATCTCTTTCCTGTAGAAGCTCAACACTCCTTCTTGTGGTGCAGAGAGCTCACCCCCTCCCTTCCTTGGTTACCATGCTTATGTTGCAGCCTTGATCTCTAATTCAGCTTCCTAAGATCTACTAGGTCTAATATCAAAGCCACAATCATGGTTTACTACAAATGTTTTATCTCCTTTTAACATTAATAAATTAGCATGATGGCTTATAAAACCTTGTGTGAGTTTGATTCATGGGAGGCATATTAATTCTTGGATCAATTAACAGAACAATTTCAAAAGATGCATGCTGGGCATTGGCATCAGGATCAGAGGCAATTTACTGTAATTATACTTCTTCCAGAAACAAACTTTTTTTACATTGCTAAAATTGAAGTCAAGAAATATAGAATTTAGTGTTCCTTTCAATTAGAAGTATTTAATATTTTTAGCAAAGGATGTGGGCTTTTCTAAAAACAAACAAACAAAAACAAAACACAGAGATTGCATGAGGAAGGTACAAGATAAAATTAATAATCATTTAGCTATTATATGAACATTTGTAGTTTACAGACCTGGATTCTCAGAATTTTATATCTCTGGGAAGAACATTCCTTTTAGGGACAGATGACTGTGAACCTGCGGTGGCCCTAGGGTGAATCTCATAGACGTCAAATTTCATGGGTGTAACTGACCCCTGCTGCTGGCCTCATGTTGGAGGCTCCAGGGTGCTCCAGCCAGGAACACTAAGGCACTTCTTGGAAGACATGGACCTCTTCTGATGGCCAACTTTGGCTTGAGGACTCTCCTTTGGACTTGCAGAACCTTTCTTATATCACACAGAGGTCTGGAACACCTCCAGCAGGCTTTCTTTCCTCTCTCCT
The DNA here is from genome assembly GCF_008692635.1 of Crocuta crocuta. NCBI lineage: Eukaryota > Metazoa > Chordata > Mammalia > Carnivora > Hyaenidae > Crocuta > Crocuta crocuta. The sequence goes on along the minus strand of NW_027551558.1, from coordinate 5,510,771 downwards.
TCATTCAGGGTCAAATTTGCATGAGTGCTAATTTTCTCCCTACCTTTCCCAATTCCCGTCCCATTCGCTCTCACAGGGATAATAAAATGCTTGCTCCATTCATCTTATCTTGGAGTTGGCTTCTTGGGGGACCTGCACTGACATGGAAATTGGCATCAGGACCCAGAGGGCAAGAGGGGCTGAAGGCAGGTGACAGTTTCCATAGCATTGCTCTAGCCACTGAAGTGGCTGATAGCATTATAAGAAATAAGTATTTTGGCTTTTTGTTCTTGGGAGCTGATGGCCCCAATCTAAGTTCAAAAGCCCGAGGATTAGGGGGCTGACAGTGTTGAGTCCCGGTATGAATTCAGAGGTCTGAGAACTAGGAACACCAATGTTCAAGGACAGCAGAAGATGGATGTCCTATTCAAGCAAAACAGAAAATTCACCCTTCTTCCTCCTTCATTCTATTCTGACCTTGAACGGACTGGGTGATGACCACTTGCATTGGTAGAAGTGATCTTTTTTCCTAGTCTAGTGATTCAAATGCTAATCTCTTGGGAAACATTCTCACAACCACACTCAGAAATAATGTTTAACCAGCTATCTGGGCATCCCTTGACCCAGTCAAATCAAGACATTAAATTAATGATCACATACAGGTTTCCTCTTCTCCACTTAATATGTAAGGAGAGAAAGGGACTGTCTCAGTGAATTGAGATTTGACTGGGGAACATACTTCTGTGACCAAACTGAGCTAAGTGTAGTGGACATCTGTTGGGTGTGCCTACCCAGGGTCCATCTCCTGTTCTTCTGCTAGAGCACCACCGTTTTGTTTTGCGGAAAAAGCCTTCTACATCGGATACAGTCTTGATGGGAGCATCACTCAAGGTGTGTCCCTTCCCTCATTCAGGTGTTAGCAAGTAACTCAAAGAGGCGCTCCCTCCCAGAACCTGAATTAGAGCAGCACAAAACTGGAGATGGATGGAAAACATTTATTTAGAGGCCATCTCTTGGCCCCTGAAGCAGATCTTTGGAAGCCAGGAACTTTGGCTTTCTTTCAAGCCTGTGGCCATCCCCAAAGCATTCTAAGACTTTTCTTTGCTTAAATTAGTCAGAGGTGGTTCTCACTGGTTGTCCTGTATTCCATCTTTCAAAAGAGTCCCTTTAAAACAAAATCAGACAGGAACAGCAAGGAAACAGTGAAATTTATTCCCTCACAAGTGGGATCACTTTTCTCTTTAAGGGCACCAGCACATTCACTCACTGTCTCTGTGGAACCTCTCAAGATCCCCCTCCTCTTCCTCATGGGTGAATAGAGACTTCCAAGAGCTACATAATTAGGGAGCGATGGGGTTGGCACATATATTCAGTTGTCTGACTCAGTGATCATATATATATATATATATGATCATATATCATATATACAGATCATATATTCAGTCTGTCTGTGCTGGGATCTCTCAACTCCCTCCTTGCAGTGCCCACTTTGGTCCTGGGTTGTGATTTGGGCCCCACCACTTATACCCCATGAGACCCAAGAGGCCTCTTGTGGGCCTCCATTTCCATGTCTGTAATGTGAAGATGTTAGATTGCCTGCCCCGTAAGTTTCCTTCCCCATTTTCAAATTTTCTCTCTTTTTGTGTGACATTATGGGTAGAAAAAAGAATGTAAGTATAATATTTCCTTTGTGCTTAATATACGCTAGGCTCTATTCTATGTATTTTAAATGTATTAGCTCACTTAATTCTCACAACTCCCTGTGATGGAGACTCTGTGAGGGCATGGGCTTTGTTCTCTTCACTCCTATATCCACTCTGCTTGGCATAAAGTAGGTGATCAATAAATGTTACAGCAGATAAATAAATGAGTTGAAAAATAAGAAAAAAGACCAATTAATGAATTAGTAGAGACGGGGAAAAGAGATCATTTTTTTCCAAATCAAATTCTGTGGTCTTTTAGATTAAAAAAATTTTTTTTACATTTATTTATTTTTGAGAGAGAGAGACAGAGAGACAGAGTACAAGTTGGGGAGGGGTAGAGAGAGAAGGAGACACAGAATTCGAAGCAGGCTCCAGGCTGTCAGCACAGAGCCTGATGTGGGGCTTGAACTCATGAGCAATGAGATCATGATCTGAGCTGAAGTTGGCCACTTAACTGACTAAGCCACCCAGGCACCCTAGCTTTCTTGAAGCTCAGTTTGGGTTCTCATGATTTCTCCAGGAGGCACTAGGTATTTTGAGGAAATTCCTGAATTAGTCCTCTTTGTTCAGCTGCTGTAAAGATATGATTTCTGTATCTGCTTCATTTCTCATTTTCTCTTTCAAGCAGAACCAATAGCTGAGCCCAATGTTTTAAGTACTTAGATGAAAAATTGGGTACTATTTATTTTACCAGGATCTAGATAAGAAAGGCTCTAAGGGTTCTGTGATGGAAGGTTACAGCCCACATAACCCAGTTCTAATGGGGAGTTTCCTATGACCAGGTCACTGAGGAAAAACCTAACCTTAGTTTATGATATGCTGCTGTCGGCCAGAAGTGGACAGCTGCAACATCGTGGCTTCACCCAGGAGGGTGTCTTTCGACAATACAGAAGGCAAATCCTGGGCAGGATTGCCCACATGGAGACACAACCAAAGAGATGGTGTATATTAATGGTTGGTTTGGCTGGATCGCCAGGGACCTGGAAAATAAGACGGTAAACAAGGAGGCCCTAGAAGGGGGCATGTGCATTGACATCATGGAATGGACAGAAGTTGGGAAAATATTTAATACTCCATGTGCATGTGCACCAAAGAGCAGAGGAAGACCGCAATAACCAGAAGATTGGCATGTCCTAGTCTGTGGATGTCACTTAGCCTCTTTTTTTCTATCACCCCCGCCCAGGTTAGGTAGGGATGTGGGTAATGCATGGACTCAACCTATGCTTCCTTTCACAAGACTGGACCTGCTACTATGGTTACTGTGTGCTGGCCCTGCCACAAACAGGTGTCAGTGCTTAGTCCCCAATATGGCATCAAACCCAAAGGGACTGGCTATGTACCTGGTGGGCAGGTTCATTATGGAGGGCTGTCATTTGACCATGAGGGCTCCTCATACCCTTGAACCAACAGGCAGATTGTCTGGGTGTCTTATCCTGATAATGAGGAGAAAGGCTTCTGACACACAAAGGGAGTATGGCGTGTGGAATACCTCTTAGTAAAATGTAGAGGAAGGGCTACAGCAACCTGCAAAGATAGGACTGTCAAGGAACCAGACCTTTCAGCGAAGAAAGTTTGGGTCACTCCTTTGGGTGACGCTCACCTGAACTGCTACCTAAGATGAACAGGAACGTGAAATGGATGGTGGAAGAAGGAAGTTACACATATCAACCATGGCCTTGTGGCCAGTTATTTAACAAGGACTGTAGCAGTTGTTATTTTTCTTCTGTGTTTGTTGTTTATATATTCATCTGTAAAAATTTCCCTCCTCCTTTTCTCTATCATTTTACATGAGGAGTGTTAGTAATGATTAACTTTATAATTTGATTCCTGGATTATAGAACATCCAGGCAGGAATTAATAGCACCCACAGCGGGATACAATGCAGAGGGAACTTTAAATCTCCCCTTTCCAGGGAGAAGAGACAGAATATCTTATTTGTATAAGGTGTACTTGCATCTTGTAAGGTGGAAGCATGAGATTTCTTGGTAGTGGTGAATGGACATTTAGACAATGATCAAGGGGCACCTAGGTGGCTCAGTAGGTTGAGCGTCCAACTTTGGCTCAGATAGTAATCTCACGGTTTGTAAGTTCAAGCCCTGCATCAGGCTTGCTACTATCAGCACAGAGCCCACTTCAGATCCTTGGTCCCTCTCTCTCTCTCTTTTGTACCTCCCCTGCTCACATTCTTTCTCTCAAAAATAAACATTAAAAAAAAATTTAAACAGTGATCAAAGGGGTAGACTGTGCCAGTTACTGACCAATTGTCTCTTACATCTGCAATGTCTCTTTTCTAAATGGTTCTGTAATGTTAAGCCTGGCAGTATGCAAACTCTCTTGGAGTCCCAGGCTCTCTTCCCAGCTGATTTCCTATAACCTTCTGCCATTAGAAGGCACTCATGGCAGATCTGAAGGTGGGAGAAGGAGAGAAACTGCTCTTTCAATAGGTGAAATCCTGTGAATGTTTAAGAGTGTCTATGTTCAAATTAGCTGGTGAATAAGAAACCATTTTGTTAGCTTTTCCAAATATTTGGGTCTTATATTTGAAGTTGCTAATTGAATGAAAAACTGCAAGACCAAATCACATAGCACTGAAAGGGACAAATATCTGCATGGGATTGTTATCACTAATACCTATTTTGGTATTATGGAAATTATGACTGTTCTCTCTCGAAAAGCCTGTGAGACGTTATCCACCTGGTAAGTCATTGGGCATTACTGATTTATTAAAATGTGTAAAGAGAGCACACATTTTTTCTCAGCAGCAACATTAGGAGCCCCTTTGATCTCTGTTGACTTTTTAGCTGAAGGGATTTAGACATCTTTGTGGGCATCAGAAAAGACAAAGAGTTGTCACGGTTTGATAGCGATTTGATATTCAACCTCCTTTAGCTGTAATGATCAAAGTCTTTGTAGAAGTCATGTATTAACACTTGGTGAATAATTCTGTGTTTTAAAGGTTTGTGCGAATACATTTAAAACATAATTTTTTGGTTGCACAATAATGTGAATGCATTAAATGCTACTGCATTGTATACTTTAAAATGGCCAATTCTACGTTTTGTGAATTTTGCTTACATAAAAAACTTTTAATGCATCTTTTTTCATATTGAAAAACTTATTTGGCTCTAATTTCACCTAGATGCAAAGACATTTTAAAAGTTCCTCATTGCGTCCTTCAGCTTATCCTTAAGCAAAGAGCCGTTTCATAGGTCTTAGATCATGGGTAGTTTTTGTTTTCAGTGAAACTCATGATTCTTGATCACTTAGTAGGTGGAGTAAGATGTGGAGGACTTGTTGCCCCGGCTATTTAACCCAACTATTCCAAAAGACTGAAAATAATCAATTGTGAAAAATATACAGAAATCTCAGGTTACTTTCTTATTCATGCTCAGAAAAATCACCAATTTTTTTAGTTTATTTATTTTGAGAGAGACAGAGATGGCACAAGTGGGGGAGGGAGAAGAGGGAGAGGGGGACGGAGGGGGAAGAGAGAGAATAAGAGAGAGAGAGAGAGAGAGAGAGAGAGAGAATCCCAAGTAGGCTCCATGCTGCCCGTGCAGAGCTCAAACCCATGAAACCCCAAGATCATGACCTGACCTGAAACCAAGAGTCGGATGCTTAACCACCTGAGCCACCCAGGTGCCCCAGGTGCCCCAGAAAAGTCACCAATTTTAAATTAGTATGAATTTGTATGAAATCATCAAAAAGGAATTTTGGGAAAAAAACTGTGGGAATTTGTTAAGATAGTTATAATGAAGCATTATGATGTGAATGCAAATAGTTCTGAACCTTGTTATTTATTAATTTTATTTTTCACGGTTCTTGCCTCTATACATAGTAGATTGTTTCTTGTTCCAAACTAAAGCCATGGAGAGGCTCTGCAGGAAAATAATATTTAACAGAATTATCATTGCTCTTCTTCATCTGTTGCTGAGGATTTTTCTTTTTTTTTTAATTTTTTTATGTTTTATTTATTTCTAGGAGAGCGAGAGAGACAGCGTGAGCAGGGGAGGGTCAGAGAGAGAGGGAGTCACAGACTGAAACAGGCCCCAGGCTCTGAGCTGGCAGTCAGCACAGAGCCCGACGCGGGGCTCGAACCCACGGACCGCGAGATCACGACCTAAGTGAAAGTCGGACGTTTAACCGACTAAGCCACCCAGGCGCCCCACTGAGGATTTTTCTAATATCAAATTATGAGGATCATCATTCTAAATTTGTTCGGAAATTTTAACCTTACGTGTGTAGGCAGCTATATCCTTTACTATAGTTTATCTTTTCTTAAATATTTAGTTTTTATTTTTGAGAGGGAGCATGACCAAGAGAGGGAGACAGAGGATCCAAAGCGGGCTCTGTGCTGACAGCAGAGAGCCTGATGTGTGGCTCAAACTCACAAACCCTGTGAGATAATGACCTGAGTTGAAGTCGGATGCTTAATCACCTGAGCCACCCAGGTGCCCGTATTACATCTTTAATCTAGGTCCCTAATTTCAAAATCTATTAGACTTAATTTTTTTACCCAAATCCTATTTCCTTAATAGTTATGCCAATTTATATTAAGAGAACTTCTTTTTTTAAATTTATTTTTGAGAGAGTACAAGCAGGGGAGGGGCAGAGAGAGGGGAAAAGAAGATCTGAAGTGGGCTCTGCTCCGACAGCAGTGAGCTGAATGTGGGGGCTTGAACTCATGAACCATGAGATCATGACCTGACCTGAAGTCAGATGCTCAACTGACTGAGCCCCACAGGTGCCCCTAAGAAATCCTCTTTTATTGTATGTCTGTAGGGACTACATCAGACTCTCACTTCTCCCCATTTTTATTACTGGGATATTTTTCTGGCATAACAAATAAAAATCAATTAACATTATTATTTTTTTAAAAATAAGAAAAAAAAACCCAATGTTCACCTCATTTGATCAAGAACCTATTCATTTATGTGAACTGTTTTGTTTTTATTAACTGGGGCTTATCCTTTACATTTTAGTCATTTTTTATAGGAACTAATTTGTCATGAAAATGTACTCCATTAGTTTCCTATGGCTGTTGTAACAGATTATCACATACTTAGTGCCTTAAAACAACATAAATTTGGGGCGCCTGGGTGGCTCAGTAGGTTAAGCATCAGACTCCTGATTTTGGCTCAGGTCATGGGCTTATGATTCATGGGATTGGATCCCGCATTGGGCTCTGCACTGACAACACTGAGCCTGCTCGGGATTCTCTCTCTCCCTGTCTCTCTTCCCCTCCCCAGCTCTCGAGTGCGTGCACACACACGTGGTGGGCACTCTCTTTCTCTCTCCCCAAATAAAAAAATAAACTTAAAAAATAAAACAACACAAATTTATTGTCCTAAAATTTTGGAGGCCAGAAGTCTAAAATGGTTCTCAATGGATTTAAATCTTATGTTTTAAGAATGCCTGGGTGGCTCAGTTGGTTAAATGTCTTGATTTCCACTCAGGTTATGATCTCACAGTTTGTGGGTTGGAGCCCTGCATTGGGCTTTGCACTGAGAGCATAGGATTCTCTCTCTCCTTCTCCCCTGCTCAAGCTTACATGCTCTCTCTCCCAAAAAAATAAACATTGAAAAAACTTACATGTTTTAGCACATAGCATTAAAACTGATATTTTAATTCAAAGTGTTGATCTTTTCTGATCCAAGAATGTAACTATCTGGTTAGTTGTAGGATTTGACTATTAATTTGTTGACTGCCCAGAATGGCAGGAAGAAATGAGAAAAGACCTTTCCAGTGAAGGGGCACACTGGGTACTGGGGAAATTACCCCAGAGATATCAATTCCAAGACACTGTCTATTAAAACTATTAGATTTCAAAGAAAAAAAATCCTAAAGACCTGCAGGGAATATATCGAATAAATTACAAAAGAAAGAAGCATTAGTCTGGCATCAAACTCTTCAGTCTACATATCAAGAAAGCAACAATGGACACCGTTTAAAAAAAAAAGAAAACAAGGAAAGAAAACACGATCTAGCCAAGTTGTCCTTCAAATATCAAGGCTAAAGAAAAGCAATTTTAGACATATAATAACATAGGGGAATCTGTATCCATCAATCTCCTTGAGGATTTACTACAGGATGATTATTATATAACCAAATGATGACTGGGAAATTTTTAGCAGATTGTTGGTGAGTATTTTGAAATATATAAATGTGCCTCTAAGGTTAAAACGAAAGTGAGGACAGGGGCTCCTGGGTGGCTCAGCTGGTTGAGTGCCCAACTCTTGGTTTTGGCTCAGATCATGATCTCATAGTTCATGGGTTCGAGCCCCACATCAGGCTCCATGCTGATGGTGTAGAGGCTGCTTGGAATTCTCTCTCCTTCTCTATCTCTGCCCCTCCCCTACTTTCTCTCTCTCTCAAAACAAATAAATTAATTAAAAAAAACTTTTAATAAGGAGGGACAAAGGTAGAAGATCGATGTACAGATGTTATATATTATGATAAGATTGAAAGAAGATGACAAAAATATGGGAGAAGGGAGTAAGAAAGTGGAAAGCAGAATAAGCTTATTGGTTACTGTAGACAATAGGTAGGCTTTAAAGGATACCGATTTAAAAATGAACCAGATCCTAAAAATTAAATAAGAAAATAAAGGAGATGCCTACATGTGAGGCCTGAAACCGTAAAACTCTTAAAAAAAAAAAAAAAACACCACACAGTCAGTAATATCTTGGACATTGGCCTTAACAACATATTTATGGATATGTCTCTTTAGGCAATGGTAACAAAAGCAAGAATAAACTATTGGGACTTCAGCAAAATGAAAAGCAAAGGAAACTATGGACAAAACAAAAAGACAACCTACTGAATGGAAACTATGGACAAAACAAAAAGACAACCTACTGAATGGGAGAAAATGTCTGTAAATGATATAACCAATAAGAGGTTAATATCCAAAATATATCAAGAATTTATACAACTCAACACACACACACACACACAAAGCCCCCAAATAATCCAATTAAAAAAAGGGCAGAGGGGTTGAACTGACATTTTTCCAAAGAAGACATACAGATGGCCAACAGACACATGAAAAGGTACTCAACATCACTCATTATCAGGCACACACAAATCAAAACCATAATAAGCTATCACCCTATGCCTGTCGGAACGGCTAATATCAAAAAGACAAGAAATAACAGGTGTTGGTGAGGATGTGGAGGAAAAGGAACCCTATGCCTTTTTGGAGGGAATGCAAACTGGTGCAGCAACCACTGTGGAAAACAGTATAGAGGTACCTTAAAACATTAAAAATAGAAATACCACACAATCCAGTTATTCCACTATTGGGTATTTACCCAAGGAAAATGAACACACTGTTTCGAAAAGGTACATGCACCCCTATGTCCAGCATTATTTAGAATAGCCAAGTTATGGAAGGAACCAAGTATCCATCAAAAGACAAATGGATAAAAAAGATGTGGTATGTGGTATATATATATCATAATATATATCATACACACACGGAATATTATTCAGCCATAAAAAGAGTGAGATCTTGCCGTTTGGAACAACACGGATGGAGATGGAGGGCATTATGCTAAGTGAAATATGTCAGTCAGAGAAAGACAAATACTGTATGATTTCACTTATATGTGGTATCTAAGAAACAAAAACAAAGCAAGCAAACAAACAGTAAAAGACTCTTACATACAGAGAACAAACTGGTAGTTACCAGAGAGAAGACGGGTAGGAAGATGGGTGAGATAGGTGATGGGTATTGGAAGGTACAAACTTCCAGCTATGAAATTAAAAATAAATAAATAAATAAACTTAGGGAGAAGGGGCATTAAAAAATTACAAGGGACTCCTGGTTCTAGCACAATGGAGTAACAGGGATTGGATTCAGTCTCCCACTTGAAATGACTAAGACAAAGACAAAATGTGTGAAGCCATGGTTTTTAGACCTTGCACATCAGACTATGGAGACCAGTGATTCCCAAAGAACCATTCAATGTGAGACGGCGAGTGCCCACCCTGCTGTCTGGAGAGAATCTCCACGTTGTGAGGGAGTCCAGCTAGAGCCCAGTAGTTGCCCTGAGTTGAGGAAATGGGATCAGGAGTCCTGAGAGGCCAAGATGTCTGGAGAGTGCGGGGCAAAGTGCCAGAGAGGAAAGAACTGCATGTGCTCCTGCATGCGCGTGTGCGTGGGCACATGTGGGCATGCGCACGTGCGCACACACACACACACACACACACACACACACACACACACAGTCACACATAGCACCAGAGATCTGCCGAGGGTCTTTTTCTAGTCTTCAGTTAAGTATTGATCAGTGCATGTGTATGAGGAAACTACTCAAGGCTGTGGCAAGAATCAGCCTTTCAGATTAAAAGGAACAGTCCTGGAAGCTCAAACAGGGCTAGGAACTGTTTCTGTGCTGGGTAGCGGGAGTGGGAGGCCTCCCAGCTCAGGGACAGTGAGCACTCAGAAACGTATTGTTTCAGTGACAGAGTCACATTAGTCACAGACTAAAGGTTGCTCTGATCCTACCTAACCATCCTAAACAACAAAACGGAAAGGATCAAACTGTTTCTAAATAACTTCATCCGAGAACAAAGTGCAATGATATTTATAGGAACACAAAAACATCTAGCACCCGAAACAAGGTACAATATTCAGTAAAAAAATGCTGGGGAGGAGAAAAGCAGATCAACAGAATCAGGCCCAGAAATGACAAGATGATTAAATCTGCCGACAAAGCAAACAGTTAATGTAACTCTGCTTATTATGCTCAGATGGCAAAGATTGAATGTGCTAAGTAGAGAGAGATAAGAAAGATATAAAAAGGACATAAATGGAAATTCTAGAGATGAACCACACACTAGAATTAACAGCCAATTAGATACTGCAGAAAACAAAAGGTGCAGATTCAGAGGTAACCACAAGAAGAAAAACATGAACTTTCCTAAATACCAAAAGTGTTTTAATAAATCAGAATGAAGAATGTACAACCTTTAGGAAAAGAAGTAGAGTAAATAAAATATACGTTATAAAATATGACAGAGACCAAACATAACAGTTATATCCATAACTAACTCACCTACAAAAATAATATATTTTAAGTTTTCCTAAAAGATTCTGATGTTATCATACAGGTACTCTAGTTGGGTTTTTTTTTTCTTGCTCAACTTTTGAGCTGTACAACTTCCATGGGTAACGCATCCTAACTCAAACAGTATTTGTATTTCTGACCTGAGAAAAGTGAATATGGCGACTGCACATACGAGTATACACACACAACAACAACAAAAGCTTTCACAGGTTGCATTCATATTAACTTAAGCTAAATACACAGTATCTCCATTCAAACAGGAATAGTACCAACTGTATTTTTATCTGGATTTAAATTCCCTAAGAATTCTAACAAAGTACATAATGAGAATTCCTGACCTCAGAAACTGTGTGACATGATAAATATGTGTTGTGTTCAACTGCTGAGTTTGGGGGTAATTTGTTACACAGCAATAGATAACCAAAACATTGTGATACAATCTAAATCAACTAAGCAGATGATATGGAAATTATTGGTTATCCTGGTAGGACATCTCAAAACTTGCTGGGTAATTATAATTAAATCAATACTTAAAGGGGCGCCTGAGTGGCTCAGTTGGTTAAGTGTCTGACTTTGGCTCAGATCATGATCTCACAGTTTGTGGGTTCAAGCTCCCCACATTGGGCTCCATGCTAACAGTGAGGAGCCTGCTTGGGATTCTCTCCCTTTCTCTCTCTCTGCCCCTCCCCCACTTGCACACACTCTATCTCAAAATAAATAAATAAATAAATAAACTTAAAGTAAAATTTAAAAAATGAATACTTAATAAATACTTAGTAAATTGTGGGAGACAGAATGTCTCATGGTTTACAGAATGATGCCTGAGAACACAGCTTCCTCAGTGATATTAAGCATTTACTTATCGCCATCTTCTAGGGACAGAGCCACTAAATTCAGATTATAAGAATAACTTGGCTGCATTCTCTGTTGGGAAATAAAGATGATCTTGTTTGCCCATCTTTCAACTTAGATGAATAACCGCTTCTAGTCCATTCTACTCTTTCGGTCTGTTCTATGCCCTTCAAACAACTCTTGAGTAATAATTCAGCTTTCCTGATGGTTGGGAAAGAAGGGGGTATCCTTATTGTGAGGGAGGAATTTGGGGGCTGTGGATGTGGTCCCAGTTTGCTCAGCCAAACCTGCTCAGCCAAATCCCCGCTATCCTCACAAACCCCAAGTCTGACAAAGTCCCATTTATTGGCTCAAGGAAATAGAGACTGCTACCAGCAGAGCCCTGGGGTATGTCACCAAACAAAGAGATAAGGTTTTTATGTAATATGGGGGAAGGGAGTTTAAGTAAAATTTAAATGAAGCAATGTTTGGATAGCCTCAGGGCAAACAGGGCTGTGTGCGTGTGCGTGTGCGTGTGCGTGTGTGTGTGTGTGTGTGTGTGTGTGAGGGGTCGGCTTGGGTCTAAACTGCAAATGAGACTCAGTGCTTTGTTTCTTGGAAATTAGCAAATTAAAATAGCTATATTATATCCTGTCTAGAGAGCTCTTGTCTAGAGCCTGAATTTGAGTTAAAATGGAGGCTGTTTCTCTATGTTAAAAACATAGATTGTCTGGGCAAAAGTGGGATTTTTCATTCTCACCGATTTGACTTTAAACAGCAAAGTTTCTGACAGCGCCGATTTTAGAACAAGGTTTCTCATCAAGAAAGCAGAAGTCATTCAAAAGGGGATTTGTTATGACATTTTACAGCTGTAACATGACCTTGGGAGTAATACTGTTTGTTTCCAGTTAACTATTGCCACTGGCTGGGTCTGCTCTGCCAGCCAAATTCAGGGCAGGGCAGTTTTTCCTTTCTTAATAAAGTGTCTAGAGAGAAAATTGCTTGAATCTCCATTAAAAAAGCTGGGGCGCCTGGGTGGCTCAGCCACTCTTGATTTCAGCTCAGGTTATGATCTCACAGTTCATGGGTTTGAGCCCCACATAGGGTTCTACACTAATAGCATGGAACCTCTTTGGGATTCTCTCTCTCCCCCTCTCTGCTCCTCCCCCCGCCTTTTCACTCTCTCTCTTAAAATACATAAACATTTTTAAAAAGTCACCAGCTACTTTGCTAAATGTAGTACACCACAGATGAACACAATAAAAAATAATTGCTATTTTTAAAAACAAACAAACCCCAAACAGTCATGCTGTTTCACAGTCCCCAAACACTTTTAGGTCGGCTACATAATTCTTTCAAAATTATCTATTAAAAAAGTGGCATTCGTGTGGGAGAGATCCAGAGCACGATCTTAAAAGTAATTAAAATATTGTATGACTTGGTCAGCGTCAATTATGACAGAACAAACGTTTTTTACTCCAGCAGAACCTAAGAGATCAATGCCATGAACATTTCTCTCTCGTCAGAAGGTGTTAATCCGTGTCCAAGCAGAAAAACAAACACTCTAGATAAGTCTAGGAAACAGGGATTTAATGCACGGACTTAGTTACAAAGACGTTGGAAGGGCTGGAAGAGCCAAAGACCCAAGAAGCGGGGGCTGGGAGGGAGCTGGGGGTCACCGCAAAATGTCCTACTGCCTGGCTGTCGGCACATTTGCATTGCTGTTCTTGTATTGAATCAAACTAAATATTTGATACTGATCGCAATTTGATACTAAAAAATACACAAATAAGCCTGTTGGCTGGTGGTTCAGGGCATGGACGTGAGGTACCAGCAACTGCTAGCTGCCTGACTCTGGGTAGGTTTTCTCACTCGGCGATCAGAGGGCCTACTTCCCAGGGGTGCTGGGTTACTAAACAGGGTACAGCTTACCTACCGCTGGGCTTGTAGCAGGCCTGGCACTCAGGAAATTCTCCACTGACTTATGCTCCTTGCATCTGCTGGAAGCAGCGTGGACAGACACTCACCCTGGTGGAGAAAAGAGGGAAAAGTATATAGAGATGGCTGGGTTTTTCCGGAAAACTTTACAGCACTGAGAAGAGGGCCAGGAGGCTGGAGTCAGACAGTACTGGCTTTCGTACCGACAGGTACCCAGGAGTGTGCACATCTGAAGAGCTTGCTGAACTATATATAGGTTTCCCGCATGGAACACGGAAGCATTTTCTTTCTTGCAGGACAGATATATATAAAAATTAAATGAGATTTTTAAAAAAAGTATGTAAAATACCTAGCTTATTGAAAGAGTTCAATTACAGGAATTTATGTAATTAAGTAATTATTTTATACATAGTTAATATGCAAATAATTTAAAATAATTGAAATGATTAAATATTTAGTTAAAAATCACTATCAAAATATCATGAAGTATGGTGATCTGTCATCATGTGTGAGGAAAACATTTATGTGTGTGTGTATGTTTTCAAAGGGGAGAGCTTAGTGTGAATGTATGCTCACCACGGTCATTAAGGGTGGCTCAGGGCCACAGTTTCTCTCTGGCCTAGATCCTGTATTCTGGATTTGGGCTTCTTTCTCCCTGGAGTCCACGTTCTGAGAAAGTTGAAGTTTCCATATATATAGCCACCAGGTGGCGCAGCGATTCTTTGCCATGGTGTAGTGAAAATCCGGGTTTGGAAGCCAGGAAGTAGTGCTAGAAGCTCCGATAGGGTTCGCAGTTTATCTGGAAGTGGTCAGAAGGATGCAAGACTTCAGTGAGGGGCAAGAAGGTTAGGGAGGTGAGTCACAGAAGCAGAAGGAGTAAAGGAAATGTGTCAGTGAAAGACACCCATGGGACCTGGGGAGGGGCTCTGGCCCAAAACCCACAGATAATTCATCCTTTCTTGCCAAAACATTTGTTAAGCACTTACCATGAGGCATAAACAGGGCCTGGTGAGAAATCAGCCCCCTCAAGTAGGTCACAGGAGGAGTATGACCCATAAACAAATGACTGATAGGAAAATAACAAGACATGATGTCTACCATCTCTTTAACCTTTAGGATATGCCAGGCACTTTATAATTTTCCTACATTGCATATGAAGAAACTGAGATTCAAGGGATTCACTCATTTCCTGAATTCACAGAGCTGAGAAACAATGGTCTCAAGCCACTCCAGTCTACTTTAAAGGCTACGTTAGTAGTGCTTTACCAATCATTACTCCTCCACTGAAAGAAGACAAAACAGCCCCGCTCCTTTAAAGCTCACCACTTGAGAGGTTAGTCTCAGCAAGGGCTGACAATAAGATGGTGGGCACTCCCCAGTGGGCTCAGGTGCCCCTCTCTCCCTCCTCCCTGCTGGCACTGACCCACCTCCTGTCCACTGTTCATTCACTGTCCAAGGCATCTGGCTCACCCAAACAACCATCTTCTGGCCACCTCAGCTGGCGTTCCCACAACCACAGCCTGGCCTTGGTCATCACTGACAGCTCAGCTCTAGAGAGCCCTCGCTCACACATCTCCCTATTTATAGTGTCTTGGTCTTCCCTCTGGGTGGCTTAAGTACCCTGGCTACTGCCGTGAAAATTGGTAAAAGGAAATCTCACTGAAAATAGCTCGAGGCGGCCAGCAGGGGGAGCTCTAACGTCCTACCACTGGTTGTCAATTGCAGACCCAAGGGGAACGCTTACCTTGCATGTAGCTACTATTTCAATTTGGAGGAGGTAGGAAGGGTTCGGTCCTCCCCTCTCCAACAGCCCAGCCAATGAGAGACTGTCAGAACTCAGCCAGTGAAAATCCGCTGCACTTTGAACTCCCAGTTTACACCAGTGAATATTTTGTTTAAAACACCCCCACCCCGCAATCTCTCCCACTCCTCTATGAAAGACGGGTCCTGTCTTTTGTTTTGTGGGTTTGCCTATGATTTTGCCATGGCTTGCTTGATCTGAGTTGCCATTCTCTTTTTCTGAATAAACCCATTTTTGATAGTAAAATAACCGACAGTTTTATTTTTAAGGTTAACACAGCTATTCTTTGCTTTTCTGGGCACCCCCCGCCCCGACAGCTAGTCCAGCTTCTCCCTGCATCAGCCGCTCCTGACTTCACTTCCTTCTTTCCCCGGCTTAGTTCCGATGACAAGGCATATTGGCCACGTTTAAAGAACCCCGGAGGCTCCCCCTCATCTCCCTCTGCTCCGTGGCGCTGGCTTCCACCACACTAACACCTGGCCTTATTCAGGACTGCATCCCGCAGCAGTCCTGGAAAACCTTGCAGCAGGAGACCCTACTGGGCCAGGAGAAGGGAAGGGGAATGGGGCATTTTGAAAGGAGGTGAGGGAGTGCTCATTGGAAGGGTTGAGAGTTCTCTGGGAGGGGAACAAGGGTGTGGGCTCCCAGGGCTGCACAGCGGAGATGCCTGACAGATACTTAAGAGAATGGGGAGCACCTTTGGGGGACTTGGGCAGCGTGGAGGGGCCACGTGAGGATGTGGGACCAATTCTGTGGTTGTGGCTTTCCTCTGTTAACACTCGGCTGCAGAGATGAGTGGTGAATTTATCCAGTCAGGGGTTTGCCATGTGGTTCCAACAGAAAACAGCGGGGATGTTGGGGGTGTTGGTGGAAGTGCTGGAACAGAACCTACAGACATTACCAGATTACCTGGCTTAAAAACCTATTTACTTATTGTTTACAAAACATAAGCTTCCTGAGGGCAGGGCCTTGTTCTCCAAGTAATCCTATATGTTGTGGTCACCTTCTTGAGTAAGGGAGTCAGACAACTGAGAATGAAGAACCTCAGGGTTCTCGCAGAAGGACAGAAGGCTGAGGGGGAGACGGTGTGGTTGAAGGAGGGATCTGAATGCACAGTTTCGGAGACGGGCCACTGCAGGAGATGACTTGCTCGGGGTATGGCATACTGAGGGTGAGTGCAGGTAGGTGACCAATCCATCTCGGTTTGCCCAGACTTTCTTGACTCTACCACTAAAAGCCCTGTGTCCTGGAGAATCTTCAATTGTGGGTAAATTGGCCACCTGGTCACCAAGTGGAGAGCAAGCCTATCTCTGAGAAGCCGATTAGTGGTGGGTGGTCTATGGAAGCCTCAGGATAGATCACTCTTGTGGGCTTATGTCATTTTTTTGCCACATTCTATGTGGGACTCCTTGGGCATGCTTTCTAGGCAGCGAAAGGAAGCTTTTTCATAGCCCTGAACTCTAGGAATAATAAGCATGCTAAAAATGGCAAATATTTCTAAGAGTGGCAACACCAAAGTGTGATGACATCAGCATTTTCAAGTCTGCAAATTAAGTGCATTGTACTCAGAGCCTTAAAAATCACATCAACAAAGCTCCCCTGCTAATTCTTTCCTTTCTATTGGAAATTTAACTGCTGATTTATTATAATAGCCTCTATTTTCTTAGAAATCTAGTAACGTCAATTTGCAATATTACATAAAAGGACTATATATAAATATCATAATTTATTTAATTGAGCACGAGAATCATGTCAAGGATGAAACAGTCTTTGGTTAAATAGACCTGTCTAGTGTTGAAAATAGATTTCACACTCCACATGCATCACGTAGCACAAACCACAGCTTCGTTATAATTCTAATTTCATCATAACTGACTTGCTGTTATAGCAATCAACTATGCATCAATAAATATGCATCAATATTTCAGCGAAGTTTTATTTTCAGAACAGGATTGATGGTTAAATTGTTGAAAATGGAATACAGACTTTCTGGAAAAATTGTAGAAATATATTTCAACCAAAAAATAACTCTTTTATAATGAGTCAATATACACAAGGTATACTGGAGCAAGTAACATCAGAATCATACCCTCTGTGTCAGCATCATGGATTTGTACAACCACTGTAAATAAAAGCATGGGGGTCGGAATAATGCTATTCACAGAAACAAGAGAAGAATACTTTCCCAGAATATTCAAGAATATTTCAGGAAGATTAGTGGAAATATAGTTCTTTGTTGTAAGTATCAGTGGAGAATCAGTACGTGGAGACTTGGATTCCTATATGCATCTATAGTCTACTCATGCTTATGTCAGAAACATAAACATATACACCTATAGCTTACTTACGACATGCTTATGTCAGAAACTTGAAGATATCGTCCCCTTGTAAGTGTCCCCTGTAAAACCAATACGGAGATTTGTTGAATTCTTATTAATTTGTATTCAATGTTAAGTTGAATACATTTAGAAAACTTAAAACTTCTATCACTTTCACAAATGCATAGATTAATGGTTGACGAAGGTAAATAATGTTGTCTGTTCTGTTGGATTTTGGCACATAGCTCAGTTCTTCATTTCGTTAGGGACTAACAAGAAATAGCATAAATGCCTTATTGAGTAAGCTAAGCCATGGATTTTATTTGTATCAAACTTTTTACTCTGAGATAATTGCAGAAATTATAGATTCACATGCAGTTGTAAGAAATAATACAAAGAGAACCTGTCTGCATTTTACCAGTTTCCCCCAAAGGTAGTATCATGCGAAACTATACTCTATCACAGCCAGGATTTTCACACTGATATGTTCAAGATATAGAACGTTTCCATCCCAAGGGTCCCTTGTGTTACCCACCTCTCTCCTTCTCCACCCTCCTCCTTAGCAACCTCTAATCTGTTCTTTATTTCTAGAATGTCACATTTCAAAATGTTGCATACGTGGAATTCTACAGTATGTAACCCTGTGGGATTGACTTTCACTCAGCCTAATTCTCTGGAGATTCATCCAAGTTGTTGCTTGTATGAGAAATTATTTTTATTGCTGAGTAGTATTCCATGGCATGGATGTATCATATGTTTCACCAGCCACCCATTAAAGGACATCTGGTTGTTTACAGTTTCTGAATCTTATGAATAAAGCTGCTATGAATATTCACGTACAAGTTTTTGTGTGAACATACGTTTTCATCTCTCTGGGATAAATGCCCAACCATGCAATTGCTGAGCGGTATGGCAGCTGCATGTTTCATTTTATAAGACACTGCCAAGTGGTTTTGCAGAGTGGCTGTTTCATTTTCATTCCCCCCAGCTATATATGACTGATCCAGTTTCTTTGTGTCCTTGCTACTATTTGGTGTTATATTTTTTACCAATTTTGATGGGTGCCTAGTGGTATCTCATTGTGGTTTTAATTTGCAGTTCCCTAATGATTGGTGATATTGCGTATCTTTTCATGGGCTTATTTGCCATTTGTACATCCTCTTCAGTGAAAAGTCTGTATATGTTCTCTGTTTTTTAATTGGATTAAAAAAAAAAAACTGCTGAGTTTTGTGAGTTCTCCATATATTCTAGGTACTAGCCCTTTATTGGATATAGGCTTGCAAATATTTTCTCTCAGTCTGTTTGCAGCCTGTCTTTTCATTCCCTTAACATGGTCTTTTTCAGAGCAAAAGTTTAAAAGTTTGATGAAATCTAATTTATCAAACTTTCCTTTATGGATTATGGTTTTTGGTGCCAAAATACTCTTTACTTAACCCTGGGTCCGTACGTTTTCTATTTTTTTAAAAAAAATTTATAGTTTTACATTTTATGTTTAGAATTATGATCCACTTTGAGTTCATTTTTATACAACGTGTGATATGTAGGTTGAGGTTTTTTGCCTGTGGATATCCCATTGCTCTAACACATTTATTGAAAAGACTATTCTTCCTCCGTTGAAGAGGGAGTATACCCAACTGAGTATATATGTGTGGGTCTATTTCTCGATTTTCTGTTCTGTTCTATTGATGTATGTGTCTGTGGATCCATCAATAAATACCATACTATCTTGATTATTATAGCTACATAATAAGTTTTTATATTGAATAGAGTGATCTCTCCTACTTGTTTTTCTTTTACAAGATTGTTTTAGTTATTCCAAGGCCTCTGTCTTGGAACTCTTAGAATAAACTTGAATATGTCTACAAACTTTGCTGACATTTTGATAGAAATTGGATTAAATCTATAGATAAATATGGGGAGAACTGACATCCTTGCTATTTTGTGTCTCCCAATCCATGAATATGGTATATCTCTTCATTTATTTAGGTCTTTGATTTCTTTCATTAGCATCTTGTAATTTTCAGCATTTAGATCTTATACATGTTTTGATAAATTTATACCTAAATATTTATTCTCTTCAGAGCGACTGTAAATGGTATTGTGCTTTTAATTTTGGTTTCCACTTTGTTCATCTTTAATATTTAGAAATATGATTATATTTTGCGTGCTAATCTTATATCCTGAAATCTTGCTGCACCTGCTAGTTTTAGGAGTTTTCTTTTCTTTCTTTTTAAATAGATTCTTTGGAATTTTCTATGTAGATAGTCATGTCATCTGTAAACAGAGATACTTTCATTTCTTTCTTTCCCATCATATGCGTTTACTTTACTTTTCTTTCATTAATGCCATGTGTAGAAATTCTGGTACAGCCTTTAACATTTTAATCAATGTAAATTTCCAGAGATTTGCTAAAACACGTTGGCCTGAATGGGGCCCATCATTCTCAAACAGGTGCATTTTTAACCCTCTTCTTATCATCCAGCCTGTCTAGACTTCATATCCTATCATTTGGATAAGTAACTGATAACATCCATCGGTGGTTATAAATGGCACCCACACTGCAAAATCCCTTGAAGCAACAGAGAGGCCTTCAATGAGCTAAGTGGAAACTGCTTGTAAAAGCAAACCTGGCATAGGAACATTATTCGTAAGACAGAACCAGGAGGTAGTGATGCTCAAAGAATTAAGGTATGAGGTTGACTTATGGAATATGTGGTTCATCCTTCCATTTTTCCCCTCTTACCTCTAAATTGGTGATAGCGATAATTTTAAACTCAGAAGTATGAAATGCTATCAAAATTACCTTATTCTTATATATTAGAAATTGCTATTGTTAGGAACTCTTCTGAGAGTTGACTTTTGACAAATAAAGAATTCTGTGCATCTTACTATGCATTTAGTAAAAGTCACTTAAAAATATTTTGACATCTCAAACTCTATTCATGTCTTAATTTCTTAAACAAAAATATGACCATTAATAACATTTTCACTTATTTTAAAAATGTATATTTCCTATATATAGTGTTGCATTTTAGGTTATACAATGTGCCTCACCCATCAGAGAGAGTTTATAGCCTATAATGGCTATAAAAGACAGAAAACAGGGTATTGCTTTATCCTTCACAGACTTCAATAAAAGAGGTCTCGGATAGATACACATAGATCCTTAGAGGCCTTAGATGTGTACTCAGGTACATCAGTGTAGTTTCTTGAAAAACCAGGAGCTCCTACATATAATTTGTAGAAAATTTTAAATCTGTGGTAACAACAAAATTTCAGAGATGAATTTTTGTTTTGGTAGTTGACGGAGGCAAATCATCACAGGCAGGCCAGTCATCACTGGTTATGCTGATCCAATGACCACCTGTGCATTTCAGTCACTCTCTTGTCGCTTTCTCAAGACTGACTTAGAATTACCACCACCACTCCATCCATTGTGTGCAGTGAGTTCTGGAGTCAGGTCATGGGATATTGACTTAGCCTCTCTGAGCCTAAGTCTTCTCATGTGTAAGTAGCAATGGTGATGCGAATCTCACTGGTTATAAGGCTTAAATGAGATGATCTTGCCAAGGGCCTGATCCAGATCTGGGCAGGGAGCGTGCCTTCAATTACTGACTTCTTTGCTTCCTCTGCTTATACTTTGTCCATGTTTCCTTCCCTTCCTCACCCTCTCCCCTCTCTGCTCTATACACCACAGACGGAGACACTTCTTATTTGGGATGCCATGCCTCGTGCCTAAGAGAAGGGACCCTCTGTCAGAAGCATTAGCAGTGGGGATCTGGAGAGCTTGATGTTGAAGTTGTCCCATCTTATTAATCTATTCCCATGGCCTGCTTATTACACAGAATAGGGTTGTGCACAGACTCCGTGTTCATATACCGTCTGTCATGTTACAGTGGGACAAAAGCTTCATAAGTAACCAATATATTCTAGCACATGTGACTTAATAATGCATCTGCAGTTCAGTACATAGCATGATGGATAATCCTTAGATAAACAGTCCTGCGTGCTCACCCCAAACACAAGACCGACTGTATGATGCATATTTAGTTCCTTCATGGTTGCAGTGAGCTTCAAATCAAGACTGTTCTGGGCACAGCAAGCAACAAAAATACTCTCACAATACAATGCAATCACATCGCACATACATTTTTTTTTTGTCCTAAGGAATGGAACAGCAACTGTCTCAACATGTCACTTTGACCACCAACAGTAATTCTCAAGTTGGCGAGACTGGTTTGAATACAATATAGACAAAGGCTATATATGTGGGTACTTGTGTGAATTGGGGGTTTGCAAATGACCACTATAATATCCAGTCTGGCACAGGGTTCCCTGGTCACCCTCTCTCGTTCTGCAGTGAGGATGACGGGGCTGTGAACCCTGGCAACAAAGAGTCAGCAGTCAGTCGCTGTTGGCAGCATCACTTACAAGATTTCCATTTCACGCAAACACCGAGGACTTTCTTCTTACAGCATCAGGCCTTTCTTGGAACGGCCTTGAAGTATTCCTCCCTTGCAATGTCGGATACGCCTCCATACCATTTCTGAAGCCAGATGTGTTCTATCTTCATCTTCATAAAGAACCATTCATACTGACGAGGCCACTTCCTCATCACTGGGTGTCTGAGAAATAAAGGAGAGGTCACAGTAGAGCTGCTCATATTAGTGGGTGTCCCTCCCAGGGCACTGCTCCAGACTCTGCATATCACTGGGCAGGTCATCCGGCCCTCCAACCTCCAGGCCTCATTTGGGCTGAAGCCAGAGACAGAAGCCAGGGAGCCAAGGACGGGGTCTCAGGCAGCCTTGGGAAGGCAAGAAACTGCCAGCTCCACAGAGGGGCAGCCCAGTCTTGCACCAGCCTCCTTGGTTAGGATCCCAGGTCAGCTGCTGATGAGTTGTGGTGCCTCCCCAGCCGTGTGCCTTCTCAGACCCTAGTCTCCTTACTGTCATGGGGGCTGACAGCGATGGTGCTTTGATTGTGGGGCTGCGTGGGGAGCAAACCACTCTGCACACATAAAGCACCTGCACAGAGCAAGTGCTCCGTGACTGCCAGTTACTGTTATCAGGAAACGTAAAGAATGGCTTTATGCATCTCTGTATGAAATGTCAAAAGAATCGTGGGCTTATGAAACAAATCTGCTCATGGGAAGATTCCCATTCTGCAGCAGGCTTAGAACTGTTGAACCAAGTTGAGACTCAGAGTAGACAGGGAACGTCACATGCCACCTTCTGCTTACTGACTTGCTTTCTCCCTCACATGTAACCCTAAACACAAGCACTGTCAGTGCAAAGCTTGATATGGGGCTTGAACCCATGAACTGTGAGATCATGACCGGAGCTGAAGTCAGATGCTCAACCAACTGAGCCACCCAGGTGCCCCAACTCACTTCTTTTACATTTCATAAAAATCAGGGCACCTGGGTGGCTCAGTCGGTTAAGGGCCCAACTCTTGATTTCAGCTCAGGTCATGATCTCACAGTTGTGAGGTCGAGCCCTATGTCTGGCTTCATGCTGAGTGTGGAATCTACTTGGGATTCTCTCTCTCTCTCTGCCCCCTCCTCCACTGCCATGTGTGTGTTCTCTCTCTCAAAATACATCAATAAACATTAAAAAATATATTTCATAAAAATAAAAACTTTACTCACATCTAAAAATGTTATAAAAACTCAAAGGCCCTGTGCAGCCTGGGAAGAACATTCGCAACAGTGCAGATGCAATAAAAGGCTGATGACCTTGTGTAAAAAACAATTTATTCTGAAATAGTCGTAAACTCAGAGAAAGTTGGAAAGTACAGTACAACGAACTATTTTTTCCCCCTAAACCATTTGGAAATAAGTTGCTGAGGCGATGCCCCAACACTCCAAATACTTGTGCGTGCGGCGAAGATAATAAAAGGTTGTTGTTATTATAAGCAAACAGGATTTGTACTTGTGACCAGAACACATTCTGGCACCCACAACTATAACAAATCCCCAACCAGGGAGGAGGCACCGGTTTTGCCTCCAGGCTGCGAGTGGCAGGGGGGAGGGGGACCTGGAGGAGACTGACAGCGGGCGCTTAAAAGGAGGTAAAGACAACGTTAGTGGAAGCAGGCAGTAAAGTCACCCATGTGACACAGTGGTGGAAAATTCATCCCTGCTGTGCCTGCAGGGATGCAGAAAGTAGGAAATGGATCTAATGAACCGAGCGGTCTCCTTAAGGTTTCACCTAGTCCCACTGCCTATCATGACACGAAAGAGGAGGGGTTAGAAGTAAAGAGGACATCGGGGTGGGGCGCCCGGGTGGCCCAGTCAGTTAAGCGCAGAGCCTGCTTCAGATCCTCTGTCCCCTCTCTCTCTCTGCCCCTCCCCCCTCAAAAAATTAAATAAACACTAAAAAAAGAGGGCAGTGAAGCTAAAAAATAAATCACACCCCCCTATGCTCTTTTCTCAGTCTGTGTACCGAAGGCCACACGTTCATGTTGATATACCCACTCGCGATCCAATTCCAGAGCTCACTCTCATTTTCTCCCTTTGCACATAGGAAACCCTTTTGTGTGGCAGTGAGAAACCAGGCTTCCCCTGTCTCTGCCGTGTTTACTTATTTGATGGTTCCCCGGCATGTAAAATCTTCCCATCTCCCTGGGCGTGGGGGTGGCTCTTCTACCTCACCACCTGCTTTCCTCTTACTCTTCCACTAACTTAGACAAAGAGAGACTCTGCCCGTTTTCATCGCCTGCGCCTCTGGGAGGACACATGCAACGCCTTGCCCCAGCTCCACCCTCCCCCTCCCTGCTGCCTGCCCTGCCCCCAGCTCGGACACCCTCTCCACCCCTGGGAGAGGCACCGCCATGCACACACCCTCCTCACCTCTCACAAGCTCCCGACCTCCCACAGCCCCTAACAGGGCCGCCCTCTGGCTCATTTTGACCGGAAAGGCCAGCGGTGATTTTAAACATACATGCTAATTTCCTGGGGCGTGCTTTTAAAATTTAGATGGAGGCTTAGCTCCAGAGAATCTGATTCAGTAAGCGGGTCGGGGCAGGAGGGTGGAGCAGAAAGCCTGTCTCTGCAAGCATCCTCAGTGGGTGAATGTATACCTCAGATGTAGGCGTGGTAGGACTACACCAAGAAGTGCCCTTTCACTCCTGGATGTTTGAAAATGTCTGTTGTGTGGACTTCTCTACAAAGCCTCAATTAGTTACTTCCATTTCTTTCTCTCTTTTTATTTTGTTTTAATTTTTTTTAATGATTTATTTATTTCTGAGAGAGAGAGAGAGAGAGAGAGAGAGAGGCAGCGTGAGCAGGGGAGGGTCAGAGAGAGAGGGAGATACAGAATCCGAAGCAGGCTCCAGGCTCTGAGCCGTCAGCACACAGCCCGACGCGGGGCTCGAACCCACAAACTGTGAGATCATGACCTGAGCCCAAGTCAGACGCCCAACCGACTGAGCCACCCAGGCGCCCTTTGTTTTAATTTTTAATGTTTGTTTATTTATTGAGAGAGAGAAAGCCAGGGAGGGGCAGAGAGAGAGAGGGAGAGAGAGAATCCGAAGCAGGCGCTGCACTGTCAGCACAGAGACCCATGAGGGGCTCGATCCAACGAACTGTGAGATCATGACCTGAGCTGAAACCAAGAGTCGGATGCTTAACTGACTGAGCCCCCCGGGCGCCCCTGGTTATTTCCATTTCGAGGCAGGGCATTGTAGGAGGTTGTACAAGCGCAGGGAAGAGCACCTGGAATCCCTCAGTGTGGGGTGCTGTGCAAAGGCAGGGTCAGGCCACTGAGGATGGTCTGCCCGGCCTCTGCTGTCACCTGCAGCAACCAAAATGGCCAGTGTATTTCCAAAGGGCAGCTCAGACTGTCCCTGTCACTGTGTTGGAGGCAGTACATGCCACAGTCCTGACCTCTGCTTCATTATGATAGTGCATTTCTGAGCAAACCAACTGTACAGCATCTACAGACCTTGAAAACATGGCTTGCTTGGCAAATTCTACTTCTTCTGGAGACACTGCGATCATCTGGCCAGTGAGCGTCAACCGGGCACATCGGGGGTCTTCTGGGTCGACGATGTTTTTTCTGCATTCAAACAATGTTTTTCACATATTAAAATAATGATAGAATATCAGCCCGAAATATCAAGAATTTTATGAGAAGTTAAAAATAGAGAGTCACATGGCTGGCTCTATCATTGAAGTTTTTACACTATCTATAATTACTTTAAAATACTTGGGCACACGGGGTGCCTGGGGGGCTCAGTTGGCCAAGTGTCTGACTCTGGATTTCAGCTCAGCTCATGATCTCACTGTTCGTGAGATCGAGCTGCACGTCCGGCTCTGCACTGAATGTGGGGAGCCTGGTTGGGATTCTCTCTCTCTCTCTCTCTCTCTCTCTCACCCTCCCTGCTCCTCTCCCTCTCTTTCTCAAAATATATAATAAACAAACAGTAAAAAATACTTTGGCACTGGCTGTGTGTTTGGGAAGTGAGACGTCAGCCTGTACCCAGGGGGCAGCAGATAGCACCCAAAGCACAGGAGTCAAGGGTGCACATTCTACAAGACCACATTCTTGTAGACCACATTCTACAGTTGGGAGCCATTGTCGGGAAGCCTGCTGCTGCTCTGCACAACCTGAGGGTGCCACTCAAAGACAAGAGAAGTGGTGCTCTAGAGGTAAGGCAATGCATCTGCCTGGGTCCAGCTGTGACCGAGGCGAAGGTTTTCCGACATCTCCATCAGAATGCAGAGGGTCCTCCTTCAGGGTAAGGAATGTTGGAAATAATGAGAACACCAGCATGACTGTATTTATAACTGCCTGCTAATAAGTGTTCCCATGGTGAGAGAATTCTTCTAAGACTTGCTCTCACTGAAAGAGTCACCTGGCAGTGAGGATGTACTTTGTATTCTGGATATCACTCTCTTTCCAGGTAAATATAATTCTAACATAAATATAGTATGATATGATATGGTACGATATTATTCTCCTAGTTAAGAATTCCCCTAACTAGGGTTGCCAGCTAAAATATTGGATGACACATAGTTATGTGAGAAAAATATTTATCTGAAATTTAATTTTTTTAAACATTATTTTTTAATGTTTTATTTATTTCTAGGAGGGAGAGAGAGGGAGAGAGAGAGAGAGAGAGACAGCATGAGCAGGGGAGGGTCAGAGAGAGAGGGAGTCACAGACTGAAACAGGTTCCAGGCTCTGAGCTGGCAGTCAGCACAGAGCCCGACGCGGGGCTCGAACCCACAAACCGCGAGATCATGACCTAAGCGAAAGTTGGATGCTTAACCGACTAAGCCACCCAGGTGCCCCTGAAATTTAATTTTTAAAAAAAGTTTTAATGCTTATTTTTGAAGGAGAGAGAAAGACAGAGCATGAGCAGGGGAGGGGCAGAGAGGGAGGGAGACACAGAATCCAAAGCAGGTTCCAGGCTCTGAGCTGTCAGCACAGAGTCCGTTGCGGGTCTTGAACTCATGAGCCGTGAGATCATGACCTGAGCTGAAGTCAGATGCTTAACCGACTGAGCCACCCAGGTGCCCCTGAAATTTAATTTTTTACAGCTTTATTGATGGCTGAAAATATATATACATATACATATACATATACATATGTATATATATACCCTTTTAAAGTGCACAGTTGAGGATTTTTAGTGTATTCAGAGTTGGGCAACTATCACCATAATCTAATTTTAGATAATAAATCTAAATAATCTAAATAATAATCACCTGCCCAAAACACCCTATGCCCATTAGCAGGTATTCCTCATTCCTGACCATTTACATCATCCTAAGCAACCTCGGATCTACTCTCCATCTCTAGAGAGTTGTCTGTTTTGGCCACATGGATGGAATCATACTAGATGTGGGCTTTTGTGACTATCTTCTTTGACTTAGCATAGTGATTTCAAGGCTCATCCATGTTTTAGCCTGTATTAGCACTGCATTTTATTTTATTGCTGAATATTACTTTACTGTATGGATAGACCACACTGTGTTTATCAGTTCATTGGCTGATGGGCGTTTGGGTTGTTCCCATTGCAAATAATGCTGCTATGAACATGTGTGCACATGGTTTTGTGTGGACATGGTTTTTAGTGGTGGAACTATCAGAAAGGGAATTGCCGGATCCTACGGCAACTCTGTTTAACCTTCTGAGGAACAGCCAAACTGTTTTCCAAAGCAGCTGCACTGTTTTACATTCCCACCAGCACTGTATGAAGCCAATTCCTTCACATCTTTGAGGGGGCTTGTTTTAGTCTGTTTTCATTCTAGCCGTCTTAGTGAGTGTGAAGCGGTGCCTCACTGTGGTGTTTTTTGCATTTCCCTGATGGCTGATATTGACTATCTTTTTGTGTGCTTATTGACTGTATGTATATCTTTGCGGAAATGTCTATTCCAATCCTTTGCCTATTTTAAATTGGGCTCTTTTCCTTTTTATTATTGAGTTGTGAGAGTTCTTTACATATTCTGAATACTGATCCCTTTCCAATATGTGATTTAAAAGTATTTTCTGTTTTTCACTTTCTTGATGGTGTTCTTTTTATTATTTTTATTTTTTATTTTAGAGAGAAGAAGAGCAAGCACAAGCAGGGGAGAGGGTTGGTGGGGGGAGAGAAAGAGAGAGAGAGAGAGAAAAAATCTTAAGCAGGCTCCATGCTTAGTGTGGAGACTGATTGGGGTCCAATCCCATGACCCTGGGGTTATGACCTAAGACAAAATCAAAAGTTGGATGCTCAGTTAATTGACTGAGCCACCCAGAAGCTCCTTGATGGTGTTTGATGCAAAACGTCTTTTTAAAATTTTCATCAAATCCAAATAATTTATTTTTCTTCTGTTTCCTTTTATGGTTTTTTAATTAAAAAAATTTTTTTTATAGTTTATTTATTTTTGAGACAGAGAGAGGCAGAGCATGAGTGGGGGAGGGGGAGAGAGAGAGAGGGAGACACAGAATCTGAAAGAGCCTCCAGGCTCTGAGCTGTCAGCACAGAGCCCGATGTGGGGCTCGAACCCACGAACTGTGAGATCATGACCTGAGCCCAAGTCAGATGCTTAACCGGCTGAGCCACCCAGGCACCCCTCCATTTATGATTTTTTTTAAAGCTCCCAGCAACCTAGGGTAAAGGATATTCATCAAAGTCTTATCCATATGCTATTTTATATCTCATGGAACAGAACAGCATGTCCATAATTATTAGATATTGTGGGTTTTGTAGTAAGACAAGAAATAGAAATATGTATAAGGGTTGGGAAATAATAAACATACATGTAGTTATTTCCAAATGATATGACTGTATACAAAGGAAAATGCAAGAGAATCCACACTCAGTATATTAGCATGAAGAAGAAAGCTCAGCAAGATTGTTGAATTCGAAAACAATGAACACTTGCATTGCTACTTATAAGAAAAAAACTTTTAAGGTACATTTTATTTACTAAAAGATATATAGATGGTGACGAAACCTACAAAATACTAGGGATAAATTTAACCCCAAAATGTGTAATACCTTGGTGGAAAAAAATGATGACTTTATTGAAATACATAAATGGCCTAAAAGAGGGTTATACCATATACATGAATGGGAAAACCCAGTTTAAAGGAGATGTCAATTCTTCCAGAATTAATCTCTACAGATGCTACAATTTCAGTTCCAATTCAGATATATTTTTTGAAATAAAACAAAACAAGCCGAATCTAAACTTCACACGAATAACAAAAGTCCGAAAATAGTCAAAACCACTATTAAGAACAAGGCAGGAGGGCTTCCTCTACCAGATAACCCAAACATCAGGCCATATTGTCTTCTGTCCTGAAAAATTGCTGCCTTCTCTTTGCATTGTTTTAGTTTTTCCTAGTTCCTTGTATTTGTTCATTTTGCACGGTAGAGACTTTCCTCAAATGTTTTCCTTGGCTGTTTATTCATATTGAAAATGTGGCACCTTAGAGCCAGTTGGAAATTCTGACTGCAATAGGTATGGCTTTCTGAGAAGTGCACTTTAAGGTGATCAGGCTTGATGGTTCTGTTGAAGGACTCTTAACTATTCAGTATATGTGGGTTTTCTTTCTTTTTTCTTTTCTTTTCTTTTTTTTTTCCTCTTGGGCTGTTTGGTATCCCTGGGGGAAATCCTCAAAGAATTCTCAGACAAAACCTTGTTAAAGAGGACCTTAATCCATTATTCACAGGAAGAAGCAAGAGCCAGCAGAAACAGCAAATATCAGAAATAAATACTCAAGTTATAATAAATTGATTATAAGATAAAGATACATAAAATACATAGGGNGAGAGAGAGACAGAGAGAGAGCGTGAGCAGGGGAGGGGCAGAGAGAGAGGGCGTCACAGACTGAAACAGGCTCCAGGCTCTGAGCTGGCAGTCAGCACAGAGCCCGACGTGGGGCCTGAACCCACGAACCGCGAGATCATGACCCAAGCGAAAGTCTGACGCTTAACCGACTAAGCCACCCAGGAGCCCCTCCCAGTCTTTAATTGAAAGTGTAAGCTCTTTGGGGGTCTGATTTTATGTGGGGCCCTTATTTCTAACTCTTCACCTGTTATATCTAACAGCCCAAGATATTGTTTCTTTGTTCTCACTGTATCAAAACCTAAGCCCTACTTTTCCCAGACTGGTAAGCCCCACTCTAGAAGTCCCAGTTCTGGTTTTTTTGTTCCATCTTCATTTTTGGCTCCCAGGGGATTTCTTTTTGTTTCTTATAAGTATGCATTTAAAAGAATGTTTTTCTCCCTACTGTTTTTATTTTTAGGTTGATAAAGTCTGTCGTATTTTAAAACATAAGGCGGGGGTGCCTGGGTGGCTTAGTCAGTTAAGCGTCCGACTTTCGCTTGGGTCATGATCTCGCGGTTCGTGGGTTCGAGCCCCGCGTCGGGCTCTGTGCTGACTGCCAGCTCAGAGCCTGGAGTCTGTTTCAGTCTGTGACTCCCTCTCTCTCTGACCCTCCCCTGCTCACACTGTCTCTCTCTCTCTCTCCTAGAAATAAATAAAACATTAAAAAATAAATAAAGAAAACATAAGACAATAAAAAATGTTAAGATTAAAAACATAAAGAATTTCCATGTAGAAGTTTAGGGACTATAAAACATCTTAGAAAATAAAAACAAGCGTTTTCAAATAACCTTGGAATTATATTATACATAGAGCTTTTATCTTTATTTGTTTCCACCCAAAAATTAAATTGTGAACGTTTTATATTGAGAGGCACATGCTGGGAAATCTGTTGACTCACAAAATTCTCAAACATTTATCTACCATTTCTGTCTACTGAATATACAGAAGGGGCTGGAAAGATACACCTCTGATGTTGAATGATTTTACTTGTTTGTATTGTGGGAGCTGTGCAAATTAGCTGAGTCACAGGAAGTATGGTGTCTGGTCTCCTTGCCTCCATCGACCTTGTGAGCTGGAGCCCCAAGGACAGAGCCTCAATTTCCTCTTCTGTAAAATGAGGACATTAATTTCTTGCCTGCCTTCTTCACAGAGTTCAAAGGTATGTAAAAGCACGATGAACATCATAAGGAAGTAATGAATGGTTTTCTCATATATATAAACGTGAAACTACAGTAAGTGAAAGTGAGGAGGTTATAGATAGAGAAGATCATCTTTGAGGCAGACTGAATTACTTCCCTTCTCCATTTGTCTATAGCCTTGAAAGATTTTTCCAGCACTGCATTTCATTACAGAAGGCCAAATGAGAAAACTTTATGATGGATTGCTCTCCAACATCAAAGGAGAAGGAAGTGGGAGACAGCTTGCGTTTTCCTTTTGCTTGAGGCCAGTTGGAGTCAGGAAAAAGGGAGATAAAGTACTCTTTCCTTGTTGTGTCTTGCACAGTCTGTATAGCCAAGCATTCTGATATATGGTAAATGCAGAAGGACATGAAAGGTATACAGTGAGGTGGCTAATAGTATGGGTTCCTACTCAGGGGTTTCTGGGTGGTTCAGTTGGTTAGGTGTCCGACTTTTGATTTGGCTCAGGTCATGATCTCACAGTTTGTGAGTCCCATATCGGGATCCACACACACAGTACCCAGCCTATTTGGGATTCTCTCACTCCCTCTCTCTCTGCCCCTCTCCCGCTTGTTTGTTCTCTCTCTCCCCTCCCCCGAAATAAATAAATAAATAAACTTAAAAAAAAAGAGAATATGGGGTCTTATTCAGCCCCCTAGAGACTGGAATCCTGGCTGTGACTCAACCTCTTTGTGCCTCAGTTTCCTCACCTGTAAGAAAGAGACACAAGAAGTTCCTGCCTCATAGTAGTGTTGCGAGATGTCGGTGGCAGGAGACAAGGAGACTTTTTGGTACTGCGATGAGGAAGCCTCCCCAGGATAACACTGTTGACTCTCTCCACTACTCAGACTTACATTAACCGGTGCCTTTGAAAGAAGACACTGGACATCTCCTTGCAGGAAGTGCACATACTAAGCTGTCCATCTGCCATAAACTAGAAAGACCTGCCACAGCTCAGGGAGGCCCCGGTGCAGTGCTGCAGCCTGTGTAAGCCTGTCGAATTCTGGAGTTCCCTTGCCCACACTCTCCATGTTGGTTTGATCAATGTCAAAGGTGATATTTTGCTATTCTGTCTGCTCTACTCTTTTATTTCTCCATTGGTTTAGATCAGGCCAATGATGGCCTAGCTGGCCGAGCATGGCCTGTCGTCTCTTTCTGTTGGCGTGAGAGAGAAGAATGGAATTTATGCTTTTAAGAGAATTGAGAAAAATCAAAAGAAGAATATTTTATGACATATGAAATCTATATGAAATCTGGATTTCAGTCTACTTGAAAAAAGTTGTATTGGGGTACGGTCCATTCTGTGGCTGCTTTCTTACTACAATGGCAGAGCTGGGTGGTTGTGAAAGAAACTGTATGGCCCACCTCACCCACAAAATTTGTCATCTTCCCCCAAAGAAAACATTTTCTGAACCTTTACATGAGGATTAAAGATATGGATTCACATAATATAATTAGAATAGTGCTTGGTGTGTAGTAAGCCCTCACATAGTGATGCTATTGCTGCTCATTTGTTATGGGGGCTCAGGGGTGGGGTGGCTGGAGGGCTCAGGAATTTTACAGCTTCGATCGGTGGGGATATCGATCATGAAATATCAAGAAGATTGCTATGGACTGAACTGTGTGCCTGGCAAATTCAAATGGTGAAGCGCTAATTCCCAATGTGACTGTATTTGAGAGACTAAGAGAGAGAAAGCATGAGCAAGGGGTGGGTGCAGTGAGAAGGAGACAGAGAATCCCAAGCAGGATCTGGACTCAGGGCTCAATCCCATGAACCATGAGATCATGACCGTAGTTGAAGTCAAGAGTTGGATGCTCAACCGCCTGAGCCACCCAAGCACCCCATGACTGTATTTGAAAACAGGGTCTTTAGGGAAGTAATTAAGGTTAATTAATTAATTAAGGCTAATGAGGTCATAAGGGCGATGTGCTCATCTGATGGGACTGCTGATTTTATAAGAAGAGAGTAGGGAGGGGCAGGCGGAGGAAAGCCCACATGAGGACAGAGCAAGAAGGCGGCCATCTTCAAACTCAGAAGAGAGGCCTCAAGAGAAACCAACCCAGCTGACATCTTAGTCTTGGGCTTCTAGCCTCCAGACCTGTGAAAAAATAAATTTCTGCTGTTTCAGCCTCCCAGCCTGTGGTATTTTGCTACTGCAGCCTGAGTTAACACAAAGATGGTAGGGACTGAACAGTGATTCTGAAATGGGGAGCACCAAAGGCATCCCCCTCTGCCTCTCTGGCTACATTTGTTGCAGGGATAGGGCATTATGGGATGGAAGGGATTAAATTAGGAGAGCACTAGATAAAATACAATGTAAGGGGGAGTTAATTTATAAAATCTTGCAAGTATTTTTTTTAAGCTTAAAATGGAGACCTATTATGTTTGTGGCAAATCCTCTCCCTATATTGGGACCCTGTGTCTAAGGAGCCCAGGGAGATGTGGGAAAGGCACACACTATTTGGCTCCTGGAAGTCTGTGTATTTTTACTGTCCTATGGTGTCCCCCAGCATCATGGCAAAAGCTGTACCCACTGTGAGGACCTTGACAGTTTCTGGGAAGGCAGAGCAGATCATTTCAAATCTACCCACCTAGCTACATATTCATTTGTTTCTCTTCATAATTTGATCACTGCTTGAGAAAATGATATATTTTTTTTCCTTTTTGAAATCAGGTAGGATTTTTTGACATTTGCAGATCTTTTACACAGCATTACATATCTTTTAAGGCATCTGATTTGTCTAATACAATATTCACGTGATGTAGGTCACATATAATTTTCTTGTATGCAGGCCAGGAGCTAACTCAGCAGACCGTGGTGGTTCAAACCCTGTACATTTCAAAGAATGGTTTGTTTCAGGAGGACTGGTCCTTGACTGGCTCCTGGAAGCTAACTTCTGAGCTCTTGACACATCCTTCTGATGTGTCTGATGTGTGGCCTGGGCCACACCAGATCAATTTGACCTCATGGGGCCCAGAAACTGAGTAGCTAAGATCAGTCACGCAGACACCGTAGTGCCCACGTGACTAAATTAAAGTGAAAACCCTGGATATCAAGGCTCAAGTGAGCGTCTCTGGCCAGCAATAGTTTGCACATGTTGTCATGCATTGTTGCCGGGAGAATTAAGTGGGTTTCCAAGCAGTTCCACTGGGAAGGACTCCTGGAAGCTTGGGCCTGCTTTCTCTTGCACTCTGCCCAGTGCGGCTTTTTCCTCTGATGACTGTGATCTGTATTCCTTCACTGTCATAAACCATGGGCTCCTGAATCCCGTGAATTCTTTTAGTGAATCATCAAGCCTGGGGGTGGTGTAGGGGCTCCTGACACGGCTGGCCAAGCAGACTCTCATAGATCCTCTTCTTCCAGATGGTGCGTAGCATAAAATGGAAGCCTTGAGGCATGATTCATTAAAACACATTCTTATCCATTAAATTGCATTAAAATCTTGAGAAAGGTACGTTTGTTAAGCAAAGCACATGTTTTGATTATATTTAAGGAACTTGTTTTCACTTGCCTGGAAGTTTTCCTTTATTATACATCCTGTTGAGTTATAGCAAGAGGAACACTGGACATGACCACATTTTCAGGTAAATGGCTTCATGTGAGAACATTGTGTACCATTGGAAATGTTATGGTCTGCTGTGTTTATGACACTGCAAAAATGAGCCGCTGAACTGCGAATTTTTCCTGTGGGTTAAGAGGAAGGAATGATGGGAAGCAATCCACATAATAACTACAAAAATTGAATCTACATTGAACTTTGCAAAAACCCAAGATAGGAGAAAATAAGTAATAGTAAACAGGAACAAAATTTACATATACTGGACAAGACTGTCATCAGTTGTGCCCAATTATTTGTTCACGGTTAAAGCTAATTTCTTCGCAAATTGTTCTTTGATGAAAGCAACGAATTAGTACTCATAAGTAAGTCATTACAGAATTTAAATAGGGAGCATCATATGTAAATAGGGAGTGTTTTGCTTCTCCACTGGTGGTGATTACATAAAATATAGAAGTGATGATGTATTTAAATAGGTAAATAGAAAGCTCGATTTACACAGGGGCAACCCAGCTAGGCTCAGTGTAAGTTTCTGCCCACCTGTCGTAGGCAGGATAATGCCCCCGTGGAAAGAGGTCTGCAGCCTAATCTCTGGGACACATGACTATATCAAAGGGAAATTGAGGCGGTTCATCAACCGGCACTGGATAGGGAGATTATCTGGGATTATCTGGCTGCGCCCAATGCAGTCACAGGGGTCCTTAAGGTCACAGGGGGAGGCAAAAGAGAGTGTCAGAGAGATGTGGTGTGAGAAAGACTCAGTTGACCATGGCTGGCTTTGAGTGTGGAAGGGGCCACACAGGCACGTGAGCTAAGGAGTGCAGGCAGCTCCTAGACGCTGGAAAAGACGAGAACATGATTATTCCCCTTAGAGCCTCCTGGAAGGAACACAGTCCTGCCTACACCTGGTTTTTAGCCTACTAATACCTGTTTGGGACTCCTGCGCTCCATAACCGTAACACATTTGTGTTGTTTGAAGCTGCTGGGTTATGGTGCTTTGTTACAGCAGCAAAAGGAAACCAATGTACCATCTGGGAAGAGGTCAGACTGCAACCCCCCCCTTAGTCATGTGAGTGCAACACACCTGGGGTTACTGGCAGCTGCTGCTCCTGAGATGGTCAGTGAATGCACCAGCGACCAGGAAGGAGGATGCGGTGTACCCAGGGGACCCTTTCAGTTCACCTCCCTTTAGTGAACAGGGGCTGCAGGAAGCACTCCTTCCTCTGGCCACTGTACTTTGCATATTGTTCAGGCATCCACCTCTCCCTCACACAGCTTCAGGGAGCCCTACTCCATCCCTACATCTTGAGGGCTGGGACTGCATACAACAACCAGCAGGCTCTATCCCCTGGCCAGAGTGACGATTCAGGGATTGGCAGAAGTTTGGTCATTAAAGCTCAAGGACCTACTTGCTGGGGACTTCTGGAACGGCAACCCCCTTACTCTCCTTTGGAGTCTACCTGGGGAGGTGCCTGTTTTCACTGGACATAAAGAGAGAGCAATCTTGTAGTTTCCAGCACCACATCTGCATCACAAGTGGGGCCACCCTTAAGATGAAGCAGACACTGGGGAGGCAGAGAGGAGAAATGGGGAAATCTCATTTTGGCTGACCCTGCAGAGCCCCTAAGAAAAGCCTACCTCTGGACTTTTCAAATATGTCAACTCATCAATTTCTTTAATTCTCTAAGCACATCTGAGCTTATTTTTCTGTTTCTTACAACTGAGAGGTTCCTCACTGATAGAAGGGTTTAGTTTCTGGAACTCTTCTTGTTCTTAGAATGGATCCTATGGTTGAGGCATGCCCATCATTAATGCTGGGTGCTATTCATAGTGATCCCCTGGGGCGCCTGGGTGGCTCAGTTGGTTGAGTGTCTGACTTTGGCTCTAGTCATGATCTCACAGTTCATGAGTTTGAGCCACATATGGGGCTCTGTGCTATCAGCGAGGAGCTCACTTCGGATCCTCTGTCCCCCTCACTCTTTGCACCTCCCCTGCTCACATGCTCACACTCTTCTCTCTCAAAAATAAATAAACACTTAAGAAAATAATGATCCACAAACTCTTCTCAGTACAGGTAGTAAAGTCATGATGGAACTGCGTAAAGTAAGGGTGGTTCCCATTTGCATCTATTTCTATTAATGTGAGATCATGCAAAGCAAAGATGGCCTGTATTTAAAAACTATTCACAAATTTATGCATTTCTTTGAGATAAGACTCTACACACCATCTATTTGGCAGAAGTTCTCCATGGCTCTCTCATGTTTCTGAACTCTTGTGAGCAGAGGAGTAGCTCCCTGTGTTTGGGACGGATCTTTTCCCCGGGCAGATCTTTATCAAGCAAACAGCCTTGGAAGATACAGTGTTTCCCTGTGGGGCAAAGGGCAGGCTTATTTACTGTCTAGTGGGATGAGGATGCTGTCTTTCTTGGGGGTGGGGGCACGGCAGGCAGGCTTGCTCTCTGTTATACACGATTTTGTTTCTCTGGGCTGAGGGTTCCTCTCCCATAATGCAACCCACTGTGTGTACACATGCCCCGTGGCCCTCTTCACATCCCTGTGGGAATTAGGGCCCATGGGAACTCCTGCCATAAAACACTGTTGCTCTGGCCACTGCTATTGCTGTGAGTAACAGTCTTTTTTCTCTGACCCATGAGTTTTGTGTCTTCTGCTAGCATCCATAAACCATGGCTCACTTGTTGGTGAGGAGGAACATGAACAACTTGCTTGCAAATAGGGTAAAATCTTAGACCTGTTCTTGACACAATGTAAAACCACTGAGTTTCTTTGCTTTTGGTTGGAATTAAATTGCTCTGGAATTGGTGAGGTGAAAATGTCATGCTGCTCACAAGCTCTGATTTGCATATGTACATATATCTTTGAGTAATAAAAGTGGGGGGATAAATTATTTTAAAACACTATCTGCCCGTTAGACAAAAATATTTCATAGTATATGGATTATAGGGTGAAATAATGAAAAAGACCTTGCTGGTGCCAAGTTAGGAGTCTATTGGTGGCCTTGTTCTTTCTGGATTAGTTCAGGGCCTCGCTGGTCTATCCCAGCCTGGGGACTGTGCAGCACTGGCAGGAAAGGTGCTGCCTCTTCTCCTTCTGAACCACCCCCAAGTCTGCCTTTCACCTCTTGTTCCCTGGTAATCACTTTGTGTAGCCCCCCAGTCTGATACCCCATCTGCTAGTTCCTGACCTCCAAGTCTGGCTTAACTACATTCTTTGGCTCCTGATGGAACAAGAAAATAAAATCACTAGTAAAGAAACAATGACTGACGGGAGCTGGCCATGAGTTCCTATGTCTCTGTGTGATTAGGGTAGAGGACACGGTGGTGGGAGCGAAGGGCAGCAAATGCATCTCGGGAAGGTCTACTCTTGTGTTTAGGAAAGCACGTTAATAAGTCTGGAGGATCAGGGCAAGGTAAGGCCCCCTCCACAGTGCACCCAGGCTGGTGTGCAGGAGGAATGAAAGAGAGGTTAAGTGTGTGCAACCCTGCAAACAGCATCCTCCTCGATGTTAGTGCATTGCAGATTCCTGTAGAGGCAGGAGACACAGAATGGTTTGGTCTCGCCTGGAGGGGTTGGTGAGACTCAGAGAAGAAAAGAAAGGCACAGAAGATAAAGGACACATGGAGTTTGGCAGGGCTGCCCAGCAGTGTGCCAGGAGGCTGGAGGTAAGGCGCAGAGGCACTCTCCATCCTCGCGATGAGGGGTGGCCGGTGACTGGAGCAGGGATGTCATGCGATCTTCAGAGATGGGGCCTGGGGTATCCTGGCAGCTCCTCACCTGCGGTGCTGGCCTCTGACTGGGTGCTGCCCTGAAACTGGTTCGGAGATCCCACCCCAGCTCCCTCTGGCATTCTGCTGGCACTGCAGGACCCTGTCCTGGGCGAGCAGGGCTTGGCACTCAGCTCTGGCCACCTGTGCTTCTTAGATCCACCATGGCTCTCCTGCCGCAGAAATAAGACAGCAGCTCCATGTAGAGGCATATGCAGACCACAGGAACCCTCAGAGTGGGCTTTGCTTTGGTCCTTATCTTGTGTTATAATCATCTAGTGGTCGTCGCTCTAGCCTAATATGTGACATACACGTTATCCAATGACACTGTCCTGGCACTGCACATTCGGTTCCTTCTCCAAATCCTACTGTGTCTCGCTTGGAGACGTGCAGCAAACAGTGAATTAAACCAGGGGAGCTGCTGGCACTCCAACACTTCACTCACTTGAAAGGAGAGATCAGGAAAGAAGGTAGCTACGGGGGAGCCAAAGCCGGAGTGTGTGCGTGCTCAGTCAGGAGTAGAGCCGTTTGCAGAGACCACGTGGTGGTGGGGGTGGGGTGGGGTGGGGGGGA
>NW_027551558.1:5465679-5471631 GCF_008692635.1 Crocuta crocuta | reverse complement strand
GACCAAATCCTGCGCCCTCCACAATTCTGCCTTCCAGCTCTCAGCCCCTCGTGTCCTAGTCTGTAAAATGGAAGGCAGCAGCCTAGGGCCAGGTCCTCACCAGCTGTCAGTACTTCTAAACACACGGAAGCCTTGTTCCATTATACAGGGAAAGCTTTGGTCCTTGAGGATCTCACCTATCTGCAGCCCGGCTCACCTCAGCTCTGCCCGCTCTGTAGAGACCTTGAGGGCAACAGGGCGGAAAGGCAGTGGAAAGCAAACAAGGGTCAGCAAGTGGGGAGCGTGCAAACACCCCGCTGTCTTGGCAGACCTGAGTGGGGAAGTGGGCTTCTTAGAGTAGGGGGGCCTGGGATTGGGCAGTCCGGGGAGCTGAGACCTGGGCTCTCCCCATGAGTCAGACAGAAATGAAATGCATCCTGGGGAATGAACTGGTAATTCCTGGGACTAGAAAATG
This sequence comes from Crocuta crocuta, assembly GCF_008692635.1. NCBI lineage: Eukaryota > Metazoa > Chordata > Mammalia > Carnivora > Hyaenidae > Crocuta > Crocuta crocuta. The sequence goes on along the minus strand of NW_027551558.1, from coordinate 5,471,177 downwards.
TGAATGCAGCCTTAAGACAGTAAGGAAGAGGTAAAGAAAGGAAGGGGCTTTCAAGAGGTTAGCGTCTTAGTGTTGAAGGACAGGTCAGGTTGAGTTGGATGAGATGGGAATGGTGGACAGACGGATGCTACGCTGGTGGAGATCACAGCTATTATGTGGAATCCTACTCATGTCTCCTATCGCGGAGAAGGTGGTTTTAACAGTTAGGGTCCTTCACGTACATGGTCACATGTGTCATCTCCTTGTCTTGGCCAAACGACTGGTGACAAATAAGTAGGGAAGAGCCATGTCTTTGGGTCTTAATCACGCATGCTTGGCACATAGTGAGTGCTTGATGAATATCATCTGAAAGAAAAATTTCTTACTTTCATGACAATATTTGGTATGTTTCTTTGTACACAGTATGCTGTGTTTAATTTAATGTTAATTTTAATTTAATGTTTAATTGAATTTATTGTCAGTATATCCCCACCTCACCTTTACATTATTAGAATAATAGCTTTCCCTCATACACTCCTTTGTAATCTAATTAATTAAAATCTTTTTGGAGCACCTGAGTGGCTCAGTAAGTGAGTGTCTGACTCTTGACTTCGGCTCAGGTCATGATCTCATGGTGAATCATGAGACTGAGCCCCATGTCAGGCTCTGTGCTGAGTGTGGAGCCTGCTTAGGATCCTCTCTCTCCCTCTCCCTCTGCCCCTTCTCTCCTTTCAAAATAAGTAAGTATTTAAAAAAATTAAAATATTTTTTCTTAGACATTTCCTTACCATTCTACCCATCAGATAATTTAGGTACACATCTGTATTATCTCAGGAAAGTTACTTCAATTATGTACTTTTTCTTAATGTTTATTTATTTTTGAGAGACAGAAAGAGACAGAGTGTGAATGGGTGAAGGGTAGACAGAGAGGGAGACACACACACACACACATACACACACACACCCCAGAATATTACTTAGTTATGAAAAAGAATGAAATCTTGCCATTTGCAACAATATGGATGGAGCTGGAGGGTATTACGCTAAATGAAATAAGACAGTCAGAGAAAGACAAATATCATATGATTTCACTCATATGTGGCATTTGAGAAACTTAACAAAAGACCATGGAGAAAAGGAAGGAAAAATAAGATACAGAATACAGAGAATAAACTGAGGATTGATGGGGATAGGGTGTTGGGGGTGGGGAAAATGGGTGATGGGCATTGAGGAGTGCACTTGTTGGGATGAGCACTCGGTGTTGTATGTAAGTAATGAATCACAGGAATCTATTCCTGAAGCCAAGACTATCCTATATGTTAGCCAACTTGACAATAAACAAATAAAGTTTTTAAAATGGATAAAGGCATTAAATAGTTCTTCAAAGAAGATATACAAACAGCTAAGAAGAACATGAAAAGTAGCTTAACATCAATAGCCATTAGGGAAAAACTTATCAAAACCATGTGAGGTACCACTACTTACCCATTAGGATGGCTATCATAAAAAAAGCATAACAAGTATTAGTGAGAATATAGAGAAACTGGAAACCTCCTATGTTGCTGATGGGAAGATAAAATGGTGCAGTTAGTGAAGAAAACAGTCAGTTTCTCAAAAAGTTAAACACAGGGACGCCTGGGTGGCTCAGTCGGTTGGGCATCCGACTTCGGCTCAGGTCATGGTCTCATGGTTCATGGGTTCAAGCCTGGTGTCGGTGCTGACAGCCCAGATCCTGGAGCCTACTTCAGATTCTGTGTCTCCCCCTCTCTCTCTGCCCCTCTCTGCTCGTACTCTGTTTTTCCTCTCTCAAAAACAAATAAACATTAAAGAAAAAAATGTTAAACACATAGTTACCATATGTACAGCAATTTTACTCTTAGGTGTATACCAAAGAGAACTGAGAAAAAAAATGTCCATACAAAAACTTGTACACCAATATTCATAGCAGCATAATTCGTAATAGTCAAAACATGGGAGCAAATGTCCATCAACCGATGAACAGATAATAAAAATAGATAAAATGTAGTATACTCATACAATAAAACTGTATTTGGCTATAAAAATGAATGAAGTATTGATCCATGCTAGAACATAATGAGCCCTGAAAACTGATGGGAGAAAAAGTCTAACAGCGTGATGGCTTCTCAAATGGAAGCCATGTTAGATTTCTTTCTAAGTCCTCATGACTGTACCTAGACTTTGTTCCAACCCAAAGCCTGATTTATGGCCTGCCACGCACACATCATATACCTGCTTTGTGAGTGAGTAGCCTAAAGGAAAACCATCTTGTCCTGAGATAGCAATCAATGCTCCTGGTCCCTGCATTGCTTTATGATAAAGCCTGTGATTCCTGCCTACATGCTAATCCATAATCTTTTGAGCTTTTACAAGATGTAAAAAGGATATAACCGTAAAAATGATTCATTCTCCAGACCACTTTCTTCCCTGTGAAGAGTGTTTCCCAGGCAGCTGTCTTAACTTGGGCTTGAATAACACGCTCTTTCTTGCTTTTAGAGATTCTAAAAGGTTTGTTCATTTTGTATCGGCAAAGCATTGTGCTAAGTGAAAGACATCAGTCACAACAACCATACATTATATAATTACACTTACAGGAAATGTCCAGAATAGACAAATCCAATAGATACACAAAACAGACTATTGATTTCCAGAGGCTAAGGGCCTTGTAACAAAACTCTTAAATCTATCTAAGCAACCTTAAAAGCTTTCTGGAAGGTGTATATTTAGGCAAGTTACATCCTGATCAATTCATATTGTTTCAGCTCAAGGAGGAATCATGTCTACCGGTGAACTGGATCAGGAGAGGTAGTCAGATGCAGGAAAGAGGTAGTATAAAGACAGAGGAACCAGAATCATCAGTGAACCCATGAAATAAGTGCCCTGAATCAAGGGGACAGAACTTCATGGAGCCGAAATGAAATTAGGGAGAAAGAAGTGGCTGCGGGTTGCTGGGAGTGCTGACCATGGACATGAGAGGAAGACGGGAGAGAATTCTCAAACACCTGCTCAGTAAGTCTTCTCTCCACATGGCTCCCTGGCTTTTCCCAGACAGCTCTTTTAAAAGCAACTCAGGTTAATGTTAGCTTCAGGACTTTAGGGATGTGTGGGCAAAGGAAAATAGGCAACATGAATCCAGACAGAGAGCAATCTATTTAGAAGATTTATACGTTGCCTTTAAGGGGAATGAACACAATTCAGTAAAGAGAAATTGAATTCAGTTTCTTTATCTGATGAGGGTTGGGCCCTGTGCTTTGAAAAGCATTTCACGTCTCAGGTAGACAGAGTGTAGAAGGAGATGCATCTTGGCCATTAGATGACAAGCTGTTGCAAGCACATGCTTACTCTGTGTGCAAACTCTTCTAGAGAATGATGGAAAAGAGTGCTTTCCACATGCAGTCCTAGGGCTGACATTTTCTTTCTTTCTTTTTTTTAAATTTTGTTTGTTTTATTTATTTCTGAGAGAGAGAGAGACAGCAGGAGCAGGGGAGGGTCAGAGAGAGAGGGAGATACAGAATCTGAAACAGGCTCAAGGCTCTGAGCTGTCAGCACAGAGCCCGATGTGGGGCTCGAACCCACGAACTGTGAGGTCATGACCAGAGCCGAAGTCAGACGCTTAACCGACTGAGCCACCCAGGTGCCCCTGGGCTGACATTTTCATCTACCACTCAGCATATATTTTCTTCCGACAACAATAGTCAAAAAGATGAAGGCTAAGGGGCATTTATATTTCTGGAATTTCTTGTCATTTCCTGCAGAGAAGGAATTAAACTCAGTACACTACTTTAGCTGCGCATGCCCACCAAGTGTTTATCTTGCGCTCGTGGCATGAAGGCAGCCCAGCCCTCCCATCAACACCATCCCACATTTCACCAAAAGACTTTCTGGCCCTGTCAAAGTGCCCATCAAATGCAGGGGCTGCTCAGAGGATAGGGCAGGAATCTGTGTCCAAGCACAGTGTCCCAAACTCTCTAGTGTGAGCGGTATCTTTTTAATGTGTGATTCTTCGGTGTTGAGTTGCATCTGCAACGTGTGCCAGGTACCCCACCTCTCAAGCAAATAATTCTGAGGGATCACTGTTTCTGAAAGCCTCTCATTCTTTGTTTTACACACCCCCTGGGCTGCAATCCATTCACGGTCTGATACCTCCCTCTCAGGAACTAGATTCCTTTGCAAACTAGAATCATAGCATCTCCTCTGATGCCAAACCACACTGAGTCCTGGTCAATTAAAGAGCGTTGACAAGCTCATGGTTTAGGGCAGGGGGCGGAAAGGAATGGGCCATGGCAACATTTCAGTAAAAGCCTTTGGGGGAAAAGGAAACAAGTGTTTTCAGATCATCCTTTCTTGATAATTGAATAGAAACCTAGCATTTGTCCCAACTATCAGTCAAAATTTTTTCATTGCAGGGAAAGCATCCAATAAACCTCTTTTGTTTCCATTTATTTCCATATCTTCAAAATGAAAATTCATCTGATGCCAACAACAGAATGTCACTCAGCAGAAGAACCCTTCCTGGCCCAGAGGGCATGCTTTGCCTTGGCTGTCTGAGAAGATGCAAAACCTAAACTCCACGGTGTTCNGGCTTTTTTTTTCAATGAGTATTTATTGGATTTTCATACAACTGGGTCTCTGGTCTGAGCATAAATTCACTTTAGGCACAGAAGCATCTCTTTATGCTTAAATGTTTGAAGGGAGAGGAAAATGAGAGAGGAGGGGGCTGCTGATTGCTGGTGAATCTTGTAAACTGGAATTGTATTCTCAATTTGTTGTGGTAACCTGAGCTTTGTCCCTTAGAAACTGACAATCCTGTCCTTAATCAGTACTGAAAGCCACTTTCTGCTTATTATCCAGTAAGATTACCTTTCAAATGTTCTTTCCCAGGAAGAAAGACAGGATAATAGCACCCAATTCAATATGCCCCAGGAGGGGGTGGGAGGTATTCAAGACAACTGGGTGCGGTTAGATCTAGTAACTTTACTGTGGCATTTAAGCGTAAGTTCAGGGATCAGAGGATTGGATGGTGAAAAGTTTGGGGAAAATCCCCTAACTATGTGGGATGGAGTATCCCAAGCTGAATTTTACAGATCCACTGAAAATCTCTTTAAGGTACCCATACAACTGTAAAATACAGAGATATATCTGTTCCTTTCCTTATTCTCAATATGTTGGCCTCACCCAACTTCAGTTAAGGAGAGGACATCTGCTGTGTACTCCTGAGCATTTTAGATACTCAATGTCCTTCACCCATAGCAGTTTTGATGGATCTAAGTATCAATTTTGAGAAAGATATGTGTCAACATACATGAGTAGTTACTGAGTGAAAAGCATTTCTTATATATACACCGGGATATTACTCAGCCATGAGAAAGAAGGAAATCCTGCCATTTGGGACAACATGGATGGCCCTTGAGGACATTATGTTGAGTGAGAAAAGACAGAGAAAGACAAATATGGTATGATCTCACTTAACATGTGGAATCTGAAAAAAAAAAAAAAAAAAA
>NW_027551558.1:5459497-5465470 GCF_008692635.1 Crocuta crocuta | reverse complement strand
AAAAAAAAAAAAAAAAAAAAAAAAAAGCCAGACTCACCAGAACAGAGAGTAGGATGGCGGTTACCAGGGCCTGAGGATTGGGGGAAATCAGAGACATTGATCAAAGAATACAGACATATAATTTGAAGACGAGTAAGTTTTGGAGCTAACTCACAGCATGGTGATCACAAGCAAAGATACAAAGATACTGTATTATAGATTCCAAAGTTGCTAAGAGACCAGATCTTAAATGTTCTCACCACAAAAAAGAAATGGTAACCATGGCATGTGACAGAGGTGTTAGTTAACACTCTGGTGCTAATCACACTGCAATATAGAAATGTATCAAATCAACACATTGTACACCTTAAACTTATATAATGTTACATGTCAATTACATCTAAAAAAAACCCACGTTTCTTAGCTACACGCCAAACACATCTATCAGCTTTGAATTCAAGGCTTTCAGGTTAAAGCTCTCAAATTAATAAAACTAGAACAGGCATCAAATATTAAGTCAATTAGCAAAGGATCAAACTCTCTTATCTATACTGAAAGGGAGACAGGATCCTGGCCTCTCAGGGCCTCTTAGGCCATTACTAAGAATTTGCTTATTTTTCCCAGTGAAAGCATTTAGGCAGAGGAATTCCAGGATCTGATTTGGGGTTTGAAAGATGACTTCAGTTGCTGGATTGAGGATGAATTCAAGGTGACAGAGTGGACTAGGGAACCGGTGGGGGCAGATGACATTTATGTTGTGAGAATGGATGATAGCTGAACGTGTGACAGTACATACAGGTGCGCCCCCATGCACAAGCGCGCACACAGCTATCTGCCTGCCTGTGTGGGGGGCCCCAAAAGCAGATGGCCGGCTCAGCCTGCCCTTGCAGTCGAATCAGACACATTCAGCTCACCCTCAGGCAGGAACTGCGTTAGGCCCTGCTTCTTGAGCTGTGTGTTGTCCGAGGAAGTGGAGCTCACCTGTCTGTCCCCGTCCAGACTCCGCAGGCACCAGCGCTAACCCCTATACGTGCAGGGCAGGTTGTAGCTGAAATGCCCAGTAAATGGCTGGGAAGGTACCTCTTTTCCTTCTCTCAGTGCTTCAGAGGCTACATTGTTTCCATACAGTCTGAACTTGGCTTGTTCAGCTGCTGAGGGCTCCTCAGCCCCAATGTGGCCCTCTGGGCCCACATTGCCCTGGGATGCATCACACAGAAGGAACCAGTTCTGGCTTCATCTTCCCACTTCTGATAAAACGGGGAAGACCCAGCCCCTCCCCAGCGGCACGGAGCCAGAGGGAACCTGAGAACCCGGAAGGCACCGAACACGATGGGGAAAATGCTGTTGCAAGTTTTCGGTTCCCAATTTCAATGCACCCGCTTTATAGAATGAAGGCAATTTTCATTTTTCTGAGTATGAGCTGCCTTCCGGAGGTGAAAGGATCAGGTGGCTTGATTCATCATCCTCGTCCTCATCATCATCATCATTGTCATCGTCATCATCATCGGGAGAAATGGGTGTTTTTGTGTCCCCCCGTTCTGTGGGAAATGCTTTGAAACGCTTGACAAAGAACTGTGGTGTCGCTGGCCATCGGTCCAGGCCCTGGGATCAGGCAGCAGGGGCCGCTTGCGCTAGCCTTCCCAGGCCGTCCCTTGAACTTCCTGTTTGGCATCTTTGCCTGATGCCTGTTATGCTCCCATGGCCCGAGGAGCTCCCGCTTGGCTTCTTCACTCAAGGCTTCAGTGTTTGCCTGTTTTTCTTGTTAAGTCTCTGGGCTCAACATTACCAAGATTCTGGATGTAAAACCTCAAATGTAATGCCGAACTTGGACTGTGCAGCTCACTCAGAGGAGTCACCCCTGGACATAAGCAGTTCATCGGTAGTAGTGGGGCGGTAACAAGACTGGTAACCTTAGCTTTGGTGCGTCCTAGGGCTAACCTTGATTTTGGACATAGTTTTTTCAAGTTGTATCTTCATGCTTCAGAAGCTTCAACAGTGGGAGGAAGTCGCAGTTCTGAGAAGCAGCCTCCCGTGAGGATCGAGACTTGGGGAGCCTGGTGGCTGCTCATCTTTCCTCTTCCAGGCCAGAGTTCAAGTGTGCTGAGGTACTGATGTCCTTGGCCCTGGGGCGGCCACCGCTGGCCCTGAGCCGCCCTCGGGTGGTGCACAGACATTTGCACTTTCTGTGTGTGGCCTGCCATGAAGATGGTTTGCACGCGTGGTTCCAGGCCATGTAGACCTGGATCCCGCCCCCTCCAGGCGAGGCCCTCTCTAAGCTGGATTTCTCAGGGCTGCCAGCTTTCAGTTGCTTCTGACATCTGCCTGGACCCTTCCACACCTGGAGAGCTGCAGCTGCTATGTGCATCGCTCTGTTTTCTGCGGTCCCTCTCCAAGAGCAGGTGCGGGGCAAAACGCTCCGGCCTCATGACTACTCTTAGGATGCCTGCCCTAGGCACTCCTCAGATGTTTAGAAAGGTATCCCGGGCATATGCTTCTAGTGCCAGTAAGCAAGCCTGCCTGGCCAGGAGCACAGAGAATATTCCATGAAAGAGGAAGCATCCCTTTTCCTGGCTTCTTGCCATACCCGTGAGGGAACTGGGTCAGCTAAACTGTCTCGCACTTGCTGCTGACTCTCCTTGTCAGTGTCCCAAGGATAAGTGACGAGGGTCTTTTATCTGGGCAGCATTTTACAGCACATTGTGGCTTTGATTATTACCACCTCATGCCCCGCAAAGAACTAATCAATTTGTTTGCTTTAAATGTTGTTTTTTTTTTTTTTATGCTTTGCGTAAAAAAGAATCCAACTTTGGAATTGGGATAAATCTAGTTCATGAAGGAGCACTACATTTTAGGGTGAAATGAGGGAGTCCTGGGGGTTAAGGGACTCGCCTGAAGCACCTGTTGCATCTGCTGCTCCCCAAGGGGTTTCCTGCCTGTGGCCCCCACACAAGCTTGGTGCAGACGTCTCCAGGCAGGATCTGATTGCAAGCTCTACATTTTGAGTTCAGACAAAGGTGTTGGATCAATGCTCCCTTTGCACTTAAATGTCTTTCCTTTCAAAATTTTAAGAGAGGGTGTATTAAAGAATGTGGCGTCTTTGTGCACACATCTCTGGTGGTGGGGGATGATGGGTTAAAAATTAATTGGAAAAACAATTAATAGAGAGTGAAGTAGGGAGACCCCGGGGACGGTAAATAGATTCTATGCCCGACGATGTGCCTCACAGACAAACTACTGGATCTTCCTTCATCAACCTCCCTGCCTCTCCTTTCCCATCATAACAAGTGGTCCCTGTTTACCCACCTGATATTGTATAAGACCCTCAACCCTCCCAGGAACCCTATGAGATGGAAATTATTATTCCCATCTCACAGATGAGGAAACTGAGGCTCTCCGAAGTTAAGTAGCTTGCCCCAAATCACATAGCTTGGTGGGTGGTGGAATTCTATTTATCGGATTCCAAGGGTACATATACTCTTTCCACTTCAAGTTGGTGAACACATCATTTTGCATCTCAGGGCCCCTATTAAGTCATGTGATTAAGAACGGTCCCACCCCATGGTCGCTCTGCTTTATACAGAGAACCAGTGTAGGCAAGATCAACCCCTTGGTCTACCTGCAGAACTCTCCTTCAGATTCTGGCAGCAGGAGGGAGGCCATGGGGTTCTTCATCAGATCGGCCACTGCAGGGTCCTTGGCTGTCACATAGAAGAAAGGAATCCCGGTGCTGTTGTTCAACGGGCCGTCGCTGATGGGCAGGCAGTTCCCAAACGGCAGTCCTGGGATCTAACAAACACCGAAAAAGCCTTTTTCAATGTAGGGTTTTGGACTGACCTGAGCGGGGAGCTTAGCCAAGAAATATAGCAACGAGGATGTCACGGCATCGCCATGGCTTCGACAGGTGGTAAATTAAGGCGCAGTGGTTTCCAATCGACCCAACTGACCCAGTGATTGCTCCAGAATCTCTATCGAGGAGCTGAGCAGGGACATTCAGTTTGGCAGGATGGCTAAGGGATTATTCTTGAAGCTGCTGCATGCACATAGAAAACACGCTCAGTTTATTACATTTGAAGTTATCTGGAGGCGGCACTGAAATTTATGGAAGTGCGCTAACCACAACCTGCCCCTTCGAGCCCTACTGCCTTCACTGACTCTCCTCAAGTTCTGAAAATTTCGGGGATAGATCTTAAGTTTAATATCTTACCTGGTCTTTGGACTCCAAGAACCTTGTTTTATTGTTTCTTTTAGAGCCACACCACTTTCTCACTAATTAGTTCCATTTTTTAAATTGTAATCAATTTTTCATTATATGATTCAGCAATTCACCCTTTTAGCAAAAAGGAAATCACAGAAGCACACTACATCCACTTTTAGTCGCGATCATCCAGTGGAGTAGGTGAAATTCTTAGGCATGTATGCAAGTATTCCTTAGGTTTTCCCAGGACCTGCTGGGTCCGGCATTCCAATCTTCATGAGCCTTATTTACCCTTTATGGAATGTTCCTGAGCTCAGGACTCAGGAACTGTCTTGTCTTTAAAGCACTGCATGGCAATGGTGTATAGATCTGGAATAAGAGACGGCTTTTGCCATTTGAGAAGACATAATGTTAAGGTGTCTTTCAAAACGGTAATGTAAGGTCATTTACAGATTTGGTTTCCCAGCTTGTCATAAGCTGCCTGGAATCACGCTTTGCACACATAACATGCACAGGGTAAATGCTCTCCGAATGGAGTGAATTTGGACTCAATGTCAACATTGGAAAGGGGAATTCCTAACAATGCTAAGAAAAGAGATATCGAAAGTCAAAATATCTTCTGTATGTTGGCACTAGACTTTTAATTGCTTGAAACAATCTGTGTTTTTTAAAACATTTACTCTGTCTACATCCTCATTTTTTTAAGTTTATTTATTTAAGTAATCTCTACACCCAATGTGGGACTCGAACTCACAACCCCGAGGTTGAGAGAGACACACGCTCTTCCCACGGAGCCAGCCACGCACCCCAGAACAGTCTGTGTTTAGAGCAAGATCAGCCTCATTATTTAAGCTTCATGTTGTCTTAAGGTGTGTCTTGGGAGCATAATATATAACTGTGAGGAGCCACTTGGATGCTGTGAACGTGATTAAGGTCATTGCCATAATCAGAATAAGGTCATTCAACTGTTTTTAAAAATAAAACAGGACCTTCAAAACTAACATAGTAACATAGTCAACCACTTAATTTCATAGAGGCAGAAAACAAAGTGGACAGCTCAGTGACTCGGCTAGTCTCCAAACAGATGAGCCCACACCTGAGGTAAGAACCTGCCGCTGGCCAATGACCTACACATTCCCTAAAAAATTTTTTTTTGCATAAATTAAACAGGAGTTCAAATCACCTACGTGTAATAAAAACATCGATCTACCAGCCCTAAAAGCTTTCCGGATGGTGTACACTTAGGGATGTCACTTCCTCATCATTTATCCATGTCATTTGGGCTTAAGGTGGAATCATACCTAACAGGTGAGTACAACATTTGTGAACTGAATGATAAAACTGCAGCAGAAAACAGCTCATTCCAGCATTTATACACTTCGCACCCTAAGCTGCTTTTCCAGAAAAACTCTTAAGTTCCATATTTCAAAATGTGGATTNATCCCTACTCTCCCCTCCCCCAGGTCCCTACTGTCAGTAGGCGACCGGGAAGTTCGGGTCTACGGGGTGCTGCGGGCAGGGAGGCTGCGCGCGTCTACACCATGAAGCCGAAGGCGGCCCTGGCTTCTTTTGTCCAGGTCTCGGGGCAGGCGCTGGTTATGCGCGCCCCTCTTTGACCATCTCAAGACTGCACTTCAATCCCCACGCGCCTGGCAGGATGCCCGACTCTCAGCACCTCCCGAGCCCCCCATTTTGCCAGGTTAACCAAAGCACAACCCGGTTCCGTTATTTACGCGCCGTCCGCAGCGCAACCCAGCCCACCGGGCACGTCTGTGCGACCCGGATCCGAGCGCGCGAGC
>NW_027551558.1:5365260-5459400 GCF_008692635.1 Crocuta crocuta | reverse complement strand
AGCGGTGGCCAGCTGCTTGCCGCCCCCAGGCCACCGCCAGGCACTGCAGCGGGCTCCGGGCGGCGCGGCTTACCTTCTCGTGGGCGGACACGGTGGCCAGACAGCCCCAGGCGCTGGCGTGGGCCAGGAAGCGGGCGGTGCTGGGGCGCAGTCTCGGGNTCCTCCTTGTGAGCGGAGGCGGGGAAGCTGCGCTGCCAGATGCTGCCCGAGTCCTCCAGCAGCGCGGGCAGCGCCTCCTCGGTGGAGGCGCTGTCCAGCTCCTCGTCCACCTCGTTGGTGACGGCCCAAGACACCGAGCTCACGATCACGTAGCCCGCGGCCGGGGAGAGCAGGGCGCTGCANCCTTGCCGCCCTCGCAGCCTCGTGCTCCTTTGAGAAGTCGAGCTCCTGGACGAGCGGGCTCCGCTCGAACGCTGCACGACCTGCGCACCGTGTGCGAGGTCCGGGGACGGGCTCGTTTCCTGCTGGATGGCACGGATTCTACAGTCAGAGCGGGTGGACGTTCAAATCGCGCATCAACACTCTCGCCTACGTACCAGCTGTGTGACCCTGCCAGGTCACTTAACCTCTCTGTGCCTCCGTTCCATTTTTACAAAAACAAGCAAACCAATGTATTGAACTCAATGGAGTGATGGGGGGGGGGATTAAANTGGAGTGAGGGATGGGAGGATTAAATAAGTTAACATCTGAAGATGTTTATATTTTGATAATAGACAAAGGTAGGGACTGTTATCATTTTATAGAGGAGGAAGCTAAGTAAATGGTGAAGGTAAGATTACCACCGAATCGGTCTGATGCCAAAGCCCATTCCCTTGCTTTGTAAGGACAATGACCGTCTTACACTTTACTTAGGAGTGCATTGCTGTAAGTTCATCTGAAAGCAAAGTCAAATTTTTACATAGCAACTAAAGTAAAAGGCAGCAAACACCCAGAGACAAAGTGGCTGGGATGCAATAGCAGAAAATTGTATGAATGTACCACAGTTTCATTTTATTTATTTATTTATTTAATTTATTTCTAGGAGAGAGAGAGAGAGAGAGAGAGACAGCGTGAGCAGGGGAGGGTCAGAGAGAGAGGGAATCACAGACTCTGAAACAGGCTCCAGGCTCTGAGCTGGCAGTCAGCACAGAGCCCGACGCGGGGCTCGAACCCACGAACCGCGAGATCATGACCTAAGCGAAAGTCGGACGCTTAACCGACTAAGCCACCCCGGCGCCCCATTTTTTTTTATTTAATTTTATTATTTTATTTTAATTTAATTTAATTTAATTTATTTTAAATGTACCACAGTTTCAAAACATTCTTTTATTGGTGGAAATTTGAGCTGTTTTCAATAGTAAAATTTTATAGATATCAACATAATTCTGAAACCATTTACACTTTTTAAACCTCTGCTTATGGTATTTCCTTATCTGCCTATTAAGAGACATATTCTGCTCTAGATTCTCGACTTAAAATCTAATAGTCCTGCTTCCGATTTGTTATGGATGAAAGTAACTTGAACTAGCATCAAAATTTTTGTGGATATTTGGTAAATGTTGCATTGTGCAGTTGCCAGAGGATCCGTTGTCTACCCTGTCCTCCATTCCATCCACCTCCTCCTTTTCCCTCCTATTCAAAGCCATTTTTCCTTGAAAAGTCTACTTAATCTCCTCAGTGCACTCCAGGCTGGCCTCCCATCCCACTCCAGCAGCCTTTTCAGGATGCCCTCTTTCTATTGCTAGTCTAGGGGGAGTTCTAGTATTGTCTCTGAGTGATCTGTCTCCTCCCACGGCTCTGCCATCCTTTCATACTGCTGACTTGCCAGCCTCTCTCACTTGCCCCCAGAATGATGTGTCCCCCAGTCTTGGAGAGGCAGTACAGCAAGTCATTAAAAGACGGGGGCTCTTTCAAATGACTTCAAATGAATAGACACCCTGCTCTATCACCTTCTAGCTGTGTCTGTAAAATAAGGACAGTCGCATCTATTCCAGTGGCCTAGGAGAAGCTCAGAGCAGACACGCCAGAGATGCAGAGATGCATAGCGCAGCCTCTTTTCTATCACATGCTCCGGAGGGAGGGGGGAGAAGGGGAAGACAGGGCAAGCTTGGCGGCTGACTCCTTGCACCCAGGCTCTTGTTCTTGGATGTTAGGGGCCACTTTTTCCTTTGAGGCTCTGGTGGAGGTGGATATTTTCCTTTGCCAGTCCCAGCACATGATATGAAGAATAAATGGCCAGTTCTTAGTGTTCGCTGCCAGCAGGATAAAGCCCAAGCTCCTTAACTCAATATACAGGTCCCTTGTAACCTGTCCCTGCCTGCTTGTCTATCTCTGTCTGTCCCACTGCATCACCCTCCCAGACTCCGCTGCAGCAATACTGGCCTCTTTATGGTACTACGGTCAGTGAACAGCATCACATGCACCAGATAGGTAATAAAATTAGCATTTTGATTTATTTTCATCCTTGCTTTTTATCCCTCTGTTCATTCTTCAAGCAACATGATAATAAGTTATATTTTGATTGATAGGACGTATGCAACAAATGCACAATAATATATATACAGGTTAAAGAATCGCTAAAAAAAAAACAAAAAACCCTGTTAAAATCATTCAGGTGAAGTGAGGGAATAGCCAGTTCCCCAGAAGTTCTCCATATTCCTCTCTACCCAAATCACAACCCCCTGCCTTCTCTCCTAGAGGTAATTACTAACTTGACATTTGTGATACACATTTCTCTGCTTTTCTTTATAGTTGGGCTTCCTACATATGCAATCTTCAGTGTTATAGATTCATCTTACCTATTTTCAACTTTAAATAAATGAAATCATACTTTATTTTTTGTGTCCTTCTACGTTCAGTCAAAATTGTTTGTGAGAATCATCCTTATTTTGTTGTTTGTAGATACATATGGCTGTATTGTATTACATTGTGTAGCTATATGACAATTTATTCAACTATTGTTAGTGGGTGTTTTATTTTTTATTTTTATTTGTTTATCTTGTTATTTATTTTGAGAGAGGTGGGGAAGGGGCAGAGAGAGGGAGACAGAGGACCTGAAGCAAGCTCTGCACTGGGAGTACAGAGCCCAATGTGGGGCTTGAACTCACGAACCGTGAGAACATGACCTGAGCTGAAGTCGGATGCTCAACTGACTGAACCAGCCAGGTGCCTCATCAGTAGGTGTTTTAATAGGTTTTATTATTCAGGTATTGTGAGGCCAGGTGATCAGGAGATGCCTGCCATTGAAAAGGTGCAGCCACTCTGGAAGACAGTACGGAGTTTCCTCAAAAAATTAAAAACAGAACTACCCTGTAACCCAGCAATTGGACTACTAGGTATTTATCCAAGGGATACAGGTACACTGTTTCGAAGGGACACATGCACCCCAATATTTATAGCAGCACTATCAACAATAGACAAAGTATGGAAAGAGCCCTAATGTCCATTGATGGGTAAATGGATAAAGAAGATGTGGTATATATATACAATGGAGTATTACGTGGCAATTAAAAAGAATAATCTTGCCATTTGCAACTATGTGAATGGAACTAGAGGGTATTATGCTAAGCATAACTAGTCAGTCAGAGAAAGACAAATATCATATCACACTTCACTCATATGAGGACTTTAAGGTACAAGACAGATGAACATAAGAGAAGGGAAGAAAAAATAATTTAAAAATAGGGAGAGGGACAAAACATCAGAGACTCTTAAATATAGAGAACAAACGGAGGGTTACTGGAGGGGTTGTAGGAGGGAGGATGGGCTAAATGGGTAAGGGGCTTAAGGGATCTACTCCTGAAATCATGGTTGCACCATGTGCTAACTTGGATGTAAATTATAACAAATAAATAAAGTAAAAAAAACAAAGAAAAAAAAGAAAAGGTAATTTATTCCACTTGTAGGTCCCAAGAAAAGGGATCTTTGACCATGGGGACAGGAGTCAAAGGATAAGTACTCTCCATTTCCAGGTCACGGGTGGGCAATTCACTTTACACCCTTCCTCAAAGGGTACCCAGCAGCATTGAGCCCTGGTTGCTCACAGTGGTAACAGCTCAGTGACAAAGCCTTAGAATGGCTTTCCTTCCTCCCCGGTCCATTCATTCTAGTCTCCCACTCTAGTCTTACTTTAGGACTACATCCCAAAGTAAATTACCTGTGTGGCAAGTCCTTGTCTCAGGCCCTTTGGAGGAACCCAAGCTAAGGCACTGGTGCACATTCAAGAGTATATACCTTGTAGTAGGTTGCTGGTTGTGGGGTAGAAGTATGTTTCATTTTATTGCATAATGTCAAACTGATTTCCAAAATGATGGTACCAACTTACATTGCTGCTATCAATGTATGAGCATTCCTAATGCTCCACATTCTCATCAACACAGATTATGGTTAGATTTTTGGTTTTTTATCTTCCCCTACCCCCAGTCTGGTGGATGAGTAACGGTGTCTTTTTATTTTAATGACTAATGTGGTTGCTTGATCACCTTTTCATACTTTTATTGGCCACTTGGATAATCCTCTTTTGCGAAATGTCTGTTAATGTCTTATGCTGATTTTTATTGGGTTGCCTGTGGGAGTTTTGTATTGATTTGTAAGAATTAATTTTATTTTCTGTATTCCAGTGCTTTGGTATTGAAAAGTGCTGCAGATTGCTTTTGGGTAGTTGTTAATGCTAATGTTTTTATGTATCAGCTTGACTGGGCTAAGGGATGCCCAGATGGCTGGTAAAATATCATTTCTGGGTGTGTCTGTGGGGGTGTTTCGGGAAGAGATTAGCGCTTGAATCAGTAGATGAAGAAAGAAGATTAGTCTCATCAACAGGGATGGCATCACCCAGTCCTTCAGGGTCTGAATAGAGCTGAGACATCCACCTTTCTCTTGGCATTGGACATCAGCACTCTTGGTTCTTGAGTTTTCAGATTCAGGCTGGGCCTTTACTCCATTGGCACCCCTGGTGCACAGAACTTTGGGTTTAGTGGGTGGCTATCCCACTGGCTTTCCTGGGCCTGCAATTGCAGATGGCAAATCATGGGACTTCTGTCTCCATAATCACATGAGCTAATCCATGTTGTTCTGTGTATCAGTAGTGTTTTTCCTTTTTATTGGTAATATTCCCTTGTATGGATATACCATATTTGTTTATTCATTCAACAGTTGATGGTAACTTGGGTTGTTTCCTTTTATTTATTTATTTATTTAGCTATTAGGAATAAAACTATTAATAACATTCACATACAAGTCTATGTGGGGACACATGTTTTCATTTGTCTTCAGTAAATATTTAAAAGCAACATTGCTGAGTTGAATGGTAACCATAGGTTTACCTTTATAATAACTGTCGAGCTTTTCTCCCCCTTCTAAGTGGCTATCCTATTTTGCATTCCTTCTGATGCTGCATGACAGTCCCAGTTGCTCTGTGTCTTTGGCAACACTTGGTATTGGGTGGCTTTTTAATTTTAGCTATTCTACTAGGTGTGTAGTGGTATTTCATGGCCATTTTAATTTACGTGTTTCCAATGGCTAATAATATTGAGCAGCTTTTTATGTGCTTACTTTTTGCCTCTCTTCTTTGGTGAAGTGTCTGTGTAAATATTTGCTCATCTAAAAATCTGGTTGTGTCTTCTTAGTGTTGGGTTGTGAGAGTTATTTTATATGTTCTCCATACCAGTCCTTTTTGCTAATATCTTCTCCCAGTTTGTGGCATGCATTTCCATTTCCTTACCAGTGTCTTTTGAAGAGCAAACTTTAAACATTTTGATAATGTCTAATTTATCAAATTTTTCTTACATGGTTTTTGCTTTCTGTATCATTCCTAAGAAATCTTTGCCTGGCCTAATCTCATGAAAAATATCTTTGATGTTTTATTCTAGAAGCTTAATAATTTTATCTCTTACATTTAGGTCTATAATCCATTAAAGACATTTTCTGTATATGAATGAGGTTCATTTTGTCCCTACAGAGATCAAATTGATCCATCACTATTTGTTCAAAAGACTATCCCTTTTCCTGACTTACATGTTATTTTTGTCTTAATGCTGTATTTTTCTGAATACAATGAGACGTTGTTATTATTCTTTTATGCAGTTTACATTTATTTAGATTTACCTACATACTCTCCAATCTCCTCACTCTTCATCTTTTCTTGTATCTCAGATCGCCTGTTTGTGATCATTTTCTTTCTTACTGAAGTATATTCTTTAGAATTTCCGTTAATGAGGGTCTATTAATGGCAAACTCTCTTTTATTTGTCTGAAATTTACCTCTGTTTCATTCACAGAAAATATTTCTGCTGAGTATAGAATTCTAACAGTAGGCATGTCTTCAGCACATTCATTCCATTTTCATTCCACTTTGGTTCCCATGCTGCTGCTGGGAAGCCAGATTCCAGTCTCACAGCCACTCCTTTGAAGATGACTGTTCTGTTTCTCCTGTGGCTTTAAAACTCTTCTTTATGTCTTTGGCATGCAACTAGGGGTGGGTTTCTTCCTCCCTCCTTTCTTTCCTTCTATCTTCAGAAACATTTTGGACCTTCCCTCTGGTCTCTGATCTTTCATATCTGTTGCCTTTTTGTCTTTGTGCTGCATTTTAGATAATTGCAGTGGGTGGGAGGTTTGTGTCCACCCCCTGCTCCCAATTCATATGCTTGAGGATAGGGCCTCTAATGAAATAATTAAAGCTAAATGAAGTTATAAGGATGGGGCACTGATTTGATAGAATTAGTGCCCTAATAAGGATACCGGGAAGGGGCACCTGTGTGTAGGTTAAGCATCTGACTCTTGGTTTCAGTTCAGGTCATGATCTCACAGTTCATGAGATTGGGCCTGCATCAGGCTCTGCATGGACAGCCAGGAGCCAGCTTGGGATTCTCCGTCCTCCTCTCTCTCTGTCCCTTACTTGCTCTCACACTCTCTCTCATTCTCTTTCTCTCTCAGAACAGATAAATAAACATCAAAAAAAAAAAAAAAAAAAAAAAAAAAAAAAAAAAAGAGACACCAGGAGTGCTTGGGTGGCTTATTTGGTTAACCATCCAACTTCAGTTCAGGTTATGATCTAGTGGTTCGTGGGTTTGAGCCCCACGTCGGGTTCTGTGCTGACAGCTCAGAGCCTGGAGCCTGCTTCAGATTCTGTGTCTCCCTCTCTCTCTTCCCCTCTCCTGCTTGCACTCTGTCTCTGTCAAAAATAAAAATTAAACATTAAAAAAAAAGACACTGGAAAACTCTCTTTCTCTCTTTGTATGCACACCAAGGAAAAGCTGTGTGATGACATAGTGAGAAGGTGGCCATCTATAAGCCAGGAAGAAAGCTCTCATCAGGAACTGAGTCAGCTGGAACCTTGATCTTGGACTTTTCAGCTTCCAGAACTGTGAAAGGAGAAATTTGTTCTTTAAGCCACCCCACCTGTGGTACTTTTTATGGCAGCCCAAGCAGATGAATACAATGAACCTAATGAAGTGTCCATTATCCTATTGATGGATATTAGTCTTGTCACTAATTATTCTATTATAAAATTTCTTTTTAAAAAATGTTTATTTATTTTTTTTTTTGAGAGAGAGAACATGTGAGCAGGGGAGGGGCAGAGAGAGAGAGGGAGAGAGAGAGAATCCTAAGCAGGCTCTTTGCTGTCAGCACAGAGCCCAACAGGGGTTTTATCTCATGGTTTGTGAGATCATGACCTGAGCTGAAATTAGGATTCAGACACTTAACCAACTGAGTCACCCAGGTGCCCCAAATAAAGCTTTTATAAATACCTTTATACAAGTCTTTTTATGACTTTATGTTTTCTTTCTTTTGGGTAAGTACTTAGTAATAAAATTGCTGCCTGATAGAGTAGGTGTATGTTTATACAAAACTGTATTACGGATTGGATGTTTGTGTCCCCCATATGTTGAAGCTCTAACCCCCATTGTGATGGTATTTAGAGATGAGGTCTTTGGGAGGTAATAAGGGTTAGATTAGGCCATGAGGGTGAGGCCCCATGATGGGACTGATGGCCTTCTGAGAAGAGGAGAGAGAGTCCTCCCACCCACCTTCCTGCCTCACTGTGTCTATGTACCAAAGAAAGCTATGTAGGGGACACAGCAAAAAGAGAGATGGCTGCAAGCCAGAGAGTGAGCCCTCACCAGGAACCAAGTCACCTCGCATCGTGATCTTGCACCTCTAGCCTCTAGAATGTCTGTGGTTTTAGACTGTTTAGCTAGTTTAAATTCTGTGGTTTTAGCCAGTTTATGATATTTTGTTATAGCAGCCCAAGCAGACGGAAACATTGTCAAACTGTCTTCCATTATGGCTTTTACCATTTCACAGTCTTACTAGCACTATACAGTACCACATGGGGGACTCATTAATGGTGTGCATGGTCACAGCACTTACACAGAAGGAGCTGTTTTGAACTGGAACTCACTTACTTGGCTTAGTAACATTTTGCAGAGATTTTAGGCTTGTTTCCTCTAGGCAATTCACAGCAAAAGACTCCTCCACCAGCAAACACTCTCAAGTTTGGCTGCAGAGCACTGGCCTTTGGTATATGTACAAGATGATCTGACCAGTAATGGGAGGGAACACGTTGCAGATCTCCTGCTAACCCATTACTTCCCACTCACAAATACTTTGCCAAGTACAATGAGAGGCATGTAGTCAGAGGTAACAAAGCACAGTTTAAAGTTTAGAGCTAGGAATGTACAAAAGGAGCCTGGGATGTCTTCTTGGTCAGAAAAAAGAAACCCCAAAAACCAAAGCTAGAAAAGATTAATGGGTCATGTCAAAAGAACACAGGAGGGAACTTGAAGAGTCTTCCACTGGGAAAAGATGGAATAATTTAAGCATCAAAAAGAATAGTGGTGGCAGTTATTTAAAAAACTAAACATACATATATTTACTGTACTCCCAGCAATTGCTCTCCTGGGCATTTATCCCAGAGAACTAAAAACGTATGTCTCCCACAGAAACCAAATACATCATTGTTCATAGCAACGTTTTTGTAACAGCCCCAAACTGGAAGCAGCCCAAATATCTCTCAATATGTGAATGGTTAAACCAACAGGCACATCCATGCCATGGAATACTGCTCAGAAATAAAAATTGAGGGGATCTGGGTGGCTCAGTCGGTTAAGCATCTGACTTTGGCTCAGGTCATGATCTCATGGTTCGTGGGTTCGAGCCCCTCGTTGGGCCCTGTGCTGACAGTTTAAGAGCCTGGAGCCTGCTGCAGATTCTGTGTCTCCCTCTCTCTCTGCCCCTCCCCTACTCATGCTCTGTCTCTCTCTCTCTTAAAAATAAAAAAAGCATTAAAAAAATTAAAAGAAAGGAATATAAATTGATATATGCAACAACTTGGGTGAATCTTATATTGAGTGAAAGCCAGTCTTAAAAAGTCATACATTGTATGGCTTCATTTATAGCACATTCTCAGAATGACAAAATTATATGGGTGGAGAACAGATTAGTGGCTGCTAAGGGTTAGTGATGGTGTGTGGGGAGTGTGTAACTATACGGGAGTAGCATGAGGGACTCTGTGGTGAAGGAAACGTTCCGCATCTTGACTGCAGTGCTGGTTACACAAATCTATATGTGATAAAGTGTCCTAGAATTGTACACGCACAACACCGGTGTCTGTTTTTTGGTTGTACAATGTCTGCTTTGGATGTCACACTATAACTGTGTAAGATAGAAGTATTGGTAATGGGTACACAGGTCTCCTGAGTTAGTAATGATTAAAAACAAAAACAAAAGACAAACCCTCAATGGTCATCACTGGAAGTTACCAGGGAATCTGATTTATTCTGATAATTTATTTTTTCTAAAGCAAAAAGAATTCAAGCATTTATCCTGCCTTTCCTTTTATATTTCAATTATATTTCAAGGTAACCAAATTGTTGATAAGGGGAAGATTTTCTTTCTAGAAAAATTACAGCCAATACACTAGAAGGAATTAGAAAATTAGGGAAAAACTCATTTTGCAACCCCTAATGAAGCAATAATATAGGCAACAATAATCAATATATAAGATACTAAGTGAAATAGTGAGTGGAATCTTATAGCAGATAGATCAGCCTGGCAAAACCTGAACCCCATGATCAATCTTAAGTTTTGTCTGTCTGTCTTTCTTTTTCTTTCATTTTTTTTTTCTTCATTTGAGAGAGATCAAGAATGTGTGAGCAGGGGAGAGGGGCAGAGGGAGAGAAATTTTTAAATTCTTTTTATTTTGAGAGGGAGAGAGAGCAGGGGAGGTGCAAAGAGAGAGGGAGAGAGAGAATCCCAAGCAGGTTCTGTTGTTACTACAGAGCCCGACATGGGGCTTGATTGATCCCAAGAACTGTGAGATCATGACCTGAGCTGAAACCCAGAGCTGGATGCTTAACTGACTGAGGCACCCAGGTGTCCCTTGAAAGAGAAAGAGAGTGTGAGTGAGTGAGAGAGAGAAAGAGAGAGAGAATCTTGAGCAGGCTCCACACTCAGCATGGACCCTGATGAGAAGCTTGATCCCACGACCCTGCGAACATGACCTGAGCCAAAACCAAGAGTCAGTCAGTTAACTGACTGAGCCACCCAGGTGCCCTGAATCTTAATTCTTAATTTCACCGAATGTGGGACAAAGGACTGTCTTTGTTTGTTCAGGCTGCTATAATAAAATGTAATAGACTAGGTGGTTTAAACAACAGACATTTTTCACAGTTCTGGAGGCTAAGAGGTCCAAGATCAAGGTGCTGGTAGATTCGATACCTGGTGAGGACTCTTTTCCTGCCTTGTAGACCGTCACCTCACTGTGTTCTCACATGGCCTTTCCTCTTTTTCTTTTTTTATATGGGCACTAATGCCATCATAAAGGCTCCTTCTTCATAACCTCATCTAATCCTAATTATCTCCCAGAGGCCCCACTTTCAAACACTGGGGTGTAGTGCTATCACATATGGATTTTAGAGGAACACAAATAGTTAGCCTTTTATAGTGACATCAAGTATTGCCTGATGTGATATAGTAGTGTGCACAGGTAGGAAGTGTACAGTGCTCTCTATGAAGTGTTTGAACAAAAAATTTGCCCTGAATCTGAAGCTTCTATTTTATCTTCTAGATAACAGAAACAGAGTCAATGGAACAAGCCATATAATTCAGAATGTGGAACACTCCATAGTACTAATGACCCAGTTTCTTCAACAAATAAATGGAATAAAAAATTATAAGTGTATGATTATAGATATGAAAATATTTAGGAGACATAAGATGAAGTACAAGGTATGGATCAACTGTTAAAAGCCATTATTGAGGTAAGTAGAGAAATCTGAATGTGGGCTAAGTCTTAGATGATATGAAAGAATGTTGTTTTATTTATTAGGTGTGATGAAGCAGTTTTGGCTCTGTAAAAAATTCTGTTACAGAGACATACTGCAGTATTTACTGTTACATTTGCAAATCCTGTATCTGACAAGGGACTAGTAATCAGAATATCCAAGGAACATCTACAAGTCAATTACAAAAAAACAAAAACAAAAACAAACCTATTTAAAAATGTGCAAAGGATCTAAACCAACATTTTCCCAAAGACGATATGCAAATGGCCAATAAGCACATGAAAAAATGCTCAACATCATTAGTCATTAGGGAAATGCAAATAAAAACCACAATCAGATACCATCTCACACCCACTAGGATGCCTATAATCAAAAAGGCAAATGATATTGGTGAAAATGTGGAACCTTTACTCATTTCTGATGGAAATATAAAATGGTATAGCCATTTGGAAAATAGTTTGGCTGTTCTTGAAAAGGCTAAACATAGAGTTACCATATGAACCAGCAGTTTCATTCCTAGGTATATATATACCCAAGAGAAATGAAAAGGTATGTCTACACAAAAACTTGTACATCAGTGTTCACAGAGGCATTATTCAAGTGGAAATGAAATTATTCATGTTTCCATTATGGGAAAACCACCTAAATGTCCCATCAAATGATGATGAATGGATAAATGAAATGTGGTATATCCATACAATAAAATCTCATTTGTCAATAAAACGAGTGGTTGCTAGGGCCTGGGAGAAAGGGAGAAGAGAGCGCGACAGATTTCTCCTGATCCTGATACACTCAGTGAATTTATTTGTCACCTCCTGCATGGGGAGTGAGGATGGGGTGGGAAGAAGGGGCACATTTGCTTCCTACTCACCTTTACCTGGAGTGTATAGCACTTTGGATGTTCCAATTTATGAGGTCTACTATTAGACTTCCTACCCTGGCTGGCTTCTGGTATTTGACTACTGCTCTCTTCAAACCTGAAGCTCAAAGTTGTGTGGATTGGAAAAAGCAGCCTTGGTGCTTAGCTTGCCACACAAAATTCCACATTCTCTTAGGTTCTGACCTGGAGATTTGTTTCCTTTTGATACTTTTAAGAAGACGTTTTATATTTTTTCCAACACGTATAGCTGTTTTCACCTGATGAGTTAGTTCAAATAAACTAGCTTGCCAAATTTCTGGACACCAATATTGATTTTAAATCCCTTAATCATTTTAAATTCATGGCCATTAACTTCAAGAGGCTGCTGGGGCTGCCTGGCAGTGCTACTCAATTTCCTACCCTTCAGGAGGCTCTCACAATTTCTTTTTTCCTACTTTCTTCAGATCTCTTTTCAGATTTTTTTAAAATGTTTATTTTTGAGAGAGAGAGAGGCAGAGAGAGAGAATCCGAAGCAGGATCCAGACTCTGAGCTGTCAGCACAGAGCCCGATGCAGGACTCGAACCCGTGAACCACGAGATCATGACCTGAGTTGAAGCCGGATGCTTAACCGACAGAGCCACCCAGGCGCCCTAAGATCTAATTTTCAGATTACACCTTATGAAAGAGACCTTGCTTGAGAACCCCGTATGAAGTAACACCTGCCTCACCATCATGATTTCCCTTATTGGGTGTTATTTTTACTATTATACTTAGTAATCACTGCCTAAGATATCAGGGTTTTATTTGTTATCTACTTCGGTGTTGGTCTTCTACCAGGAGTATAAACTCTTGAGGAGCAGGGATTTGCCTGTTGATGATCCCCAATGCTTTAAGAGTTCCTGGTAAAAGAATACACATGACAAATATTTAATGTCAGAACACATCACTATACATTTTAAATCAAACTTCTGCATTTACAAGATCTGTCTGCTGCCAGATTATTAGTAGGTTTCCAATTTTACATCATCGTTGAGTGCAAATTTAATGTTCCAAGATCCATGTGCTATTTGATGTGCTTGTCTTTCTGCAAGCACCATATTGACAACAGTGATGCGCCCTGGGAAGATTTGTTTGTACAGGGTCTCATTATTATTTCTACTTCAAATTACTGTTTCAGAAAATACGATTGCCTCTGTGGCAGATGGCTGAGTGAGCCCAGCTGAGGTTCACGAAGTCCAGCCCAGATCAGCGTAACCGTCCAAGCAACCTGGTGACTTGTAAGGAATAATAAATACATTGTGGCTGTTTTAAGCCATTAAGGATTAGTTTATCATGCTGAAATTGTGAAGTGACAGATGGCTCAAGCAGAGGACAACCTTTGTCACTTGCTCTATGAATTATTTCTGGCTCTTGGATAAAAACCCAGGTTTGGGGAAGGGGCTAGAGGCAGTGGCTATTTATGCTCGTGTTCACGTTCAAATAATTGACCACCAGTTGCTTTCAATAGTAACAACTGTTGTGCATTGTTATGATTTCAAATCCACTTCTTTACGGCTTAAGTGCAGTTGTCTTGATCTTAGGGGGAGGCCATGTCAGAATGATGTCCCCCAAGTTGTTGTGCTACTGAGTGCTTATAGATGTGAAACCTTTAATGCCAAGAATTTGTGAAGACTTACCAAGAGCGTTCTGTCTGAGCAAGGCTACTCTTGGCTGATCTAAATAGCTCTTTGGAGACCTTGGGACATCAGCTCCTGCCATGATGAGGCTAGTCCTTGCTGGAGGTGGTGCAAACCATGCAACGGCCCCATGAAAGAGATCCTCTTGCCCATAAACACCAGCCTCTTCACTCTGCTAGCTTTGTGCTCCAGCAACAAGGTACTTTCAATCTGTGCCAGCAGGCCGTCAGCTCTTGGGTGGCTAAGCCGTCTCTCCTGAGACCCAACTTGCAGAAAGGTACACCTCAATTAAATCTGGCCCTTTTTTCTTTCATCTCCCCTTGGCCTGGAACAGTAGTATAATTAATCTATCTGGTTTGGACTCTATTATTTCTTGATTGGCTCGTGAAGAGACATTATCCTGTATGCTATTGGCTTGTGACATATTATTATTATAAATTATAATTCCCACAGTGAACTTGCATTAAATAAATTATTGGCAAAGACAAAATCAGTCTCTGAGCATAATTTGCCATGAAAGAAACAAGAACCATCTCTGATGAGTGATTAAAATGCCCAATCCAGTGTAATCATCAAAACATCAAACCTTATTAAGGATAAAAGCTTCTCCTCTGTCCTGGCTGAGAACTGTATTGGATCTTGAGGCCTGTAGTGAGGGAGATGGATGTGGGGAGATTCTCTCTTCTTGCTCGGCCTCCTGCGTCAGGTGGTCAGTGGGGTGGATGGAAACGGAAAAACAGAGACGTACAAGGCAGGTGTGGTTCCATTGTCACATGGGTGCTTGTTGGCCCTGACGGCCTTCCAAGCTGGCTCACTTTCTCCTGAAATCCTTCTGTGTGCTTCTTAGCCATTCTCCCACCAGGAACCTCCAATGCTATCCCCAATGTGTTGTGATGCCTTCTGTCTCTAAAAAATACATGTTCACGGTGCCTGGGTGGCTCAATCGTTAAGTGTCTGAATCGATTTCAGTTCAGGTCATGAGCTCGTGGTTGGTGAGACTGAGTCTCACGTCAGGCTCCGTGCTGTCAGTGCAGGGTTTATCAGCTTGGGATTCTCTCGGATTCTCTCTCTCTCTCTCTGGGCCCCTTCCCCGCTCGTGCACTCTCTCTGTCTCAAAATAAGTAAATGTAAAAAAATACATTTTCATACACAACATAAAGCAGAAAATTAAATCAAATCATAAGCTCTGTGACACATTTTCACAGGGTGAACACACTTGAATGACAGATTGGAACACTATGAGGGTCCCAGAAGCCCCTTCCTCTCCCGTTTCTTACTACCCACCCTCATCTACCCTAACTTCCAACCCCAGAGATCAGCAATTCAGATTGTTGGCCTTTGATGAACCTGGTTGGCTTTTTCAAGGACTGAATAGCTTGAAATGGCTCTGCTAGCTCTCAGCTAATCAGTTTACCCCAAAATATGCAAATAAAATTCACTCTGTTCCCAGACTAATACGTCTTGTTGCTACCTTTGTTCCTTGACTCAGTCTCCCATCTGTCTGCTTACATGTGAGCAAATGAATGATATGCAAGGTCACTGAGCAGTGAGCAAAGGAATATCTTGGAGTTATTCTTTGGTAAACAATTACTCCCAGAGAGCTTAAGTAATGAGATAAGATGCATAATTCTTAACAAATCTAGTGACACAGTTCTCATGTTTCTTTAAAATTGCTAAGCATTTAGGGAAATTTAATCCATTTCTTATATAACATGAGATCAATAAACTATTCTCCATTTCCTCTTATACCAGAAACCATGTTAAGCATGAATTGTTAAATTCGTTTTAAATATTATAATCAGTTACATAAAAATTGATCTGGTTTTAACAGTGAATGATCTAGTCTTAGTTTCAACATTTCTTAGGATTCTGCAACAAAGAGAGAAATAAAAAGTGACTCAAAGCAGGGCATCATCATTTGTTGCAGAGATTGTTGGGTTCCAAATGCGATTCCACTTTAAGAATGTTCTTAATGGGCCAATGCATAAGCCTAAAGGTTGGTATGAAATTGCATTTTGTTCCTTACTGCTTGAGGAGATCTTTCCACAAATTCTGTTTCAATCAGGGCACTACCAAAGGGAAGAAAAATGTTACCATTGGCATTTTACTGGTTGTACCCATTTGTATTCTTCAAATTTTATCTTTTGCTAGAGATCTCTCCATTTCTCTACTCATAAGATTTCCCAAACTTCTCTTCTGATACGTCCCCAGTAAAAATACTTGAAAAGCCCTGCAAAAAAGCAACAGAAGCAAAAAATATTCTCCAAATCAGTTTATATGATTTGCCAAAACTAACTCCTTGAAACACACATAAACACAAAACAGACAATGCTACCTCTATTATGTACATAAAATCTTCTTTCTTATCAATACAAAAGCTTTAGCGTTTCATACATTTTTAAGGGCGAAAATCTGTTTTCTCCTGTCCTATTCTAATAAATCGTCTCATGTATTAGCGTTGCCTTCCCAGAAGAAAACATTTTCAGAGCTTTAGGGTACATCTGACACATGAATTACAAATTTTTGTCCATCTTTTAGGGTTACTAGGGCCTCTTGTCCCACAGGAAGGCTGAGTTCGACGGCGCTTTCGGCGACCTTGTCCTCCAACAATACCTGGATGAGCTGCAAGGGGGACCGGTTACAAGGAAAAGATAAAAAGAGAAGTTACATGACTTCCTGTTGCAAGACCCACTATTTGAATTCCTCTACCCTGCCCTCACCCTACCTGACCAGTAGCTCCTGCATTTATTTATTGCATTTATTTACTGCATTTATTTATCCCACTACTACAGATCCCAGTTTCTCTGAGGACTGCTCAGGGCCCGGTGAGGACTTCAGAGAGGGAATCTCAACCCTGTGGTGGTGCAAGAGAGGAGCCGTGGAGGGTGAGGCAGGTGGGCCGTCTTTAGGAAAAGGAATGGGCCTGCAGCTGTTGGGGACCTTGACCCTGAGATCAAGCCAACACTCTCCCATTAAGGGCACGGGAGAGCGTGGATCTGTTGTGAAACTCAGGAAGAAACGTATGAAATGTCCGTGGAGCTCCATGTGGTTGTAATGCTCATCACTGTGGCTGCTTTCCAGATGGAGACCAATCCCTGTATTCTTGGCTCAAATTCCCACATAGATGCTCCCTCCACCATCCATCAAGCATGCCAGTACAGTAAATAAGATGGTGGGGGTGGGAACCATGAAAATAGTCATTGGTTAATTTAACACTCAGCTGGGTAGTAAGAGGTTTGAGAGATTCACAGATTTCTGATGTTAGCTTAAGTGCCTGCTCTCGGCTAATACATCTAACTTCACTGAGTGCGTCTTCCTATCAGAGAAACAAGGATAATCTGCTTCCTTCCCTTAGCTCCAATGGTACTTGGGAGATGAGCAAATCCTTGGACATGATTACTTTCAAACTGACAAAGATGTATTTTCTTGGTCTGGTTTCATCCATAACCCTCCAAGCCTCCATAATTCAATATATTTTGACAGAGACGGGCACATGACAACTTCAGATGCAAGATTAGTGAAAATATTTCTTACTCTTCCTCCCTAAATTTGACAATAACCATCAGCACCCAACCAGATGTTTTTCTTCTCTCAAAAAAATTGTTTGTAGCTCTGTCCTGGAGCTAGAGTCCTTTGTTTTTAAATATTTTTGCTATGCTTTAATCCTTGAGTACATGCCCTAAAGTGAAAACTGTGTAGTGTTTTTAAAAAAGAATATTTCTTATTTAATATCGGTGTGATTTTTTTTTTTTTTTACTTTATTCTTAAACATTCCTTGGCACCTTCCTAGTTTGCACATTGCTAGAATGTGGAAGAGTGGCATATGGATACGGCAGTCCGGAATGCTGACTTCGGTTGTTATCATAGGTGCAGGGCGGCACTAAATTGTTCAACGAATGAGGCTGCCACAGATGTGCCGCTGGGGCGTTAATTCGTGGCAGATGATTGCAGATGGGACACAGAGAGTGTGCTTTTTTGTTGATGATGAGTGCAAATGCTGAATAATGAATGCAATAAAAATTAGGTGAGCGTAACTTTCTTTTCAGTGTTAGAGTGTTTAAGTCATTATAGCTAATTCAGCAGACATGCACAAACAGAGGCAGATTTAATTAATCTCTAATGCATATTACCTTGGATTATCTGACATTCATCTGCCTGTATTGCTTTATTATGTAGTTCAATTAAGTATTTAATGTCTTGCTCTATTGTTGCCACCAATTAAATATAGGTCAGGTCCCACTGCAATGAACTTCAGAGGTGCTAGAGGATTGGGTAGGGTGTCGGGAAAGGTGCTCAGGTTAGGAGGTTTCATTGGAGAATTAATAATAATGACTAATTGTTATGGGTACTTAACTATGTTCCAAGAATTTTACAATGATTGAATTATTGAAACTTCATAATAGCCCTACAGAATTAGATAGTATTATTCCCATTTTGTAGATAAAGAAACTGAGGAATAGATAAATGAAGCCATTTGCTCAAGGTTCTCAGCCTTGAAGTGGAAGATGGGGGAATCTGAATCCTGTCTAGGAAGTTACGTACTAGACTGTCCACTTAATGTTCCCGAATCATCAGACTTGAAGGTATGTTTAATGTATTCCTGTCAATGCTTTTGGAATTAGAGCACACGGCAGCAGCTTCTGGGGAGAGAGAGGGTGCTAGGAAGAGACACTTCTGTAAGGAGATCTATGAAGGTTTGAATCCCTGCTCTGTCAGTAACTAGTGAGGTGACCTTGGGAATGTTACTCAACCCTTCATGAGCCTCAGTTATGCTATCTGTGAACCGGGAGCAATGATGGTACGTCTCGTTGTGTTGTTGAAATGATGCATTTACATGCCCAGCACAAAGTTTACTCCTGGTTACCCTGGTGACCAAGGGGCATGTCAAATTGCCTACAGTCCTAGCTCTCTCCCCAGCCAGTGAGTGGAGAGATGTGCACACTTGGAGCTGAATGTCCAGCACAATTCCTTGTCCTGCTAGGACTTCATAGAATGTTCCAGAGTGTACTCAGGTGGGTTTCCCACTGGGCAGCCCTTGCAAGGCCCTGTTGCCAGGACAGGGCATCTCGTCCAGAGGGTTGGGTGCAGGGAAAGACATTCTCCCGGGCACAGCCTGGCCAACTGGTCCCTTCTTCAGGTCTAACAGGGCCATCTCTCTACCAGCAGCCCTGAAATACCAGCTCATGAGTGATGCCCTAAGTGTCCCCAGCTGTTCCTTTCCTAATGGGGCCCAGCTCTCCTTGCCTCCACCATTGGGTCCCTGATTTGAGGCCAGTAGGTCACTATTTCATGCCTATCTGTCATGCCTGCTTCACATACACACTCACAGAGGAGGGGAGTTTCTTATTTAAAGGTACGCATCTGAATCTACCCCACCAACAGCATCAAAGACCACCGGATATATGAACCTGCCATTGCAAGATAAGAAAACAAAGACCAAAACCAGAGAATTTGTAAACCTGACATGCATTTCTTTCACTCTGGCTCATATTATTTTTGTCTAATATGGTGTTCTGAGTAGTGCTCAATACCAGGGTTCTCTGCACTCTGGGGTACTTGGAACGAGGGTTTATTCAGGAAGGAAAGGTCCCTGGGAGGCTCTGGTTATTGTGAAGACTGTAGGGCATTGAAGAGTTTCAGGCTGTGACTCATTCCCACGGTCAAGACCACGGTTAACTCAGGTGAAGGGCAACGCCCCTGCAGAGATCTCCTACTCGGCTTAACTCCTCATCTTCTCAAAAGGGGAAGGAAATTGAAGGTGCAAAAGAAATACTATGCAAAGTAGCTAAACGTCCAAACATGTGTATAGAAGTTTTAGAAATTAGCACTAAAACAGTTTTTTTACACCAGGTGCCCTCCGCTACTCCAGGCAATGGAGGAGTTTCAGTTGCTTGCTCAACTGAAACGGAGGAGTTTCAGTCTGGCTCCTCTTTCTGGCACTTAAGGTCCCCTCTCTGAACTTTGCAAGCTGTGTCCTATTCTCCTTGGGGCGTGGACCACCTTCCTCTGATCTTGTGTTGTGGGATAAGAATGGACTGGACATCAGGAAGGCTAGGCCTCCAATCTCCATTCCACTACTTACTTGCTGTGTGACTTTCTGCAAGTCACTTAGCTTCTCTGAGCCTCACTTACCTGAGCCATGGCATGAAAATGATAAGGGCAGATACTTTGCTGCATGGCTGTATGGCTTTGAGATAACGTATAACAAGGTTGTATAGCAGGTGTTAGATAAATAGCAATTCTTATTTTTGTATCTTTTAAGATGTACCCTAATTCCGTCTTTTCAAAATCCCAAATGCCAAAGGTGGTTTCAGGGCTTGCCTCTTAGTTTAGTTGGCTCAGTTAGCCTAACTGCTGAGGAAAACAGAGGCAAGAGGAATGTAGCTTAAGCTAAATCTTACAGCTTGCCGCCCATGGACAGACACCTGAAACATGCAGTGTGACCTTGTTCAATGAAGTCATGGCTGCCTTAGTGCCTTAATGTTTATGTTTTATTACAGACTAACAGTAACCTCATCTTAACAGCAGCTAGCCCCTCAAGGTCCTGAAAATCTTGCTTCAAAATTCCCGAGACGTACCCTATCCCTAACCTCCACTAATTAAAAAGTATATAATCAGTCACTCCTCACGATCCCAGTGCAGCTCTTTCTGCCCATGGGTCCTGTCCCATGCTATAATAAAATCACCCTTTTGCACCAAAGATATCTTAGGCATTCTTTCTTCCAAATTTCATCACAACCATGCCTGGTAAGCTCTGGCAAGGCAAGACCCAGGCCATCCAAATATTCCACACCTCTACGTGTGCCTGGTACATGTCGATGCACCACGAATGTTTGCTGACCGGTGATTAACAGGTAAACTACTAAAACCACCCCTGGTGAAAATCTCTTGAAGCAAAGATGAGTCTAGAACCGTGTATCATTGTTTGGACGGAGAGATCTTCATGGGTTTCCTAACCATGTGATAGTTCTTACTTCCCTTGCCAAGCTTGCCCCTGTGTCTGTACCTTATCGCCCGTGTCAGTGTCCACCAGGAAGCCCAGGACCCTGAGAAACACACTGTTCACACCCATGGGACATCGGCTTTGGCCTATGTGCTCCAGCGTCACCCGATGTGGATCCACACATGGGCTGTCATGCTCCTGAACTGGTGAAGAATCTGGAGGGTGGAAAGGTGCCTGGTCTGGTTGGACAAGAGGCTGGTCATCTGGTAGCACTTCTTCGACATTTCCCATGTCGTCGTCATCCTCTTCCTCTTCAATGCATGACTGAAGTATATGAATCACATATTCCAGAAGCAGCAAATGAAACAGATGCCAGGAGCCTACACGGAAATAACAAGCCCGAATGAATAATTAGATAGACAGATGGACAAATAAACAGATCCCTGGGGAACTACCAACTTTTCTGGGGCTTTCAACTCCCGTGTACTGGGACCTTGTCACTCCTAGAGCAGATCCTGAGGGGCCCTGGGCAGGCATTCCATACCCATGAACCCCGGCCAAGGAGGCTTTGGTCAGAAAGCACCGAGAGCTAAACAGTCTGAGCCATGGAGGGGAACTTAAAAGCCATCCAGTGGGAGGTGGGAGAAAAGCAAATTCCACAAGAAAGAGATGCCGCTCCCAGAGCTGGAGAGTGTGCCCCTCGGCCTCCCGTGGTTGGCACATGGGGCCCGTAAGGGACAGGATGGGAGATGCAGACGCAGAGTGGGGAAGGGAGCCAGCTGCCCTTGGGAGGCTGGAAAGGGCTTGAAACGTAGCATTGCCTTTCCCTCCTTGCAGTCTGTGTGGCTGCATCTCCTGGTGAGGGAAGTGGGGGAGGGAAGCTGGCTGGCATTCTTTCACGAGGCTGCCAGGGCTGCCCTCAGGGAGACAGGCAGGGGAGACAGGAGGGCACGTGACTCAGCCAAACATTCCATATCCCAAGGCCTTTGGTCCTCCAGAAAAGAAAAAGATAATTAACGTTCGGCTGAAAAGTGGGGTGGAGTAGGGTGGGGGAGGGGCATCTGGCTTATTGCTATCATTAAAAGATACTTTTTTAATGAAGGTAAAACCATGACTCTTTATAGAGATGTAAAATGAACGGGTGTCAAAGAGCTCGTGTGTCATTTATTAAAGAGGAAGTTAGTAAAATGTTGCAACTGGTTCAAAGAGAATTCAAAGCATTGACCATATATAGACAGTGAAGTATTTATACTAATTCAACAGACCTGTCCTCAGGGCAGTAATCAATGGCATCCACCTGACACAGCTAGTTTGCATATTTCCCTGGAGGGTCATTTGCATTACCATCAGTTGGATACACGTTATAGAGTTGTAAAATAACTCAAACACAATGAAAGACACAGATAACTGGGGACCAGGGCGCTCAACCTTTTTCAATGCCTTTTGTCCATTTCAAGCCAACTTCTGTCCATATCAAAGCCTTATCCAATGTTTGTTTTTCCTTGAAGGATCTGGGTAAGATGGGATGGCTTGGCACCACCTGGAATAAGCCTGACCAACACCCCCCTGGCCCACGTAACCATGTGAAGAGGAAAAACTAGTGTAAATACTTTCTTGGGCTTCATACAGGGACCCAAAGAAGGTGTACTGGGGGAGGGGACGACAGCTTCAGGGCTGGGTTTCACTCTCTGACTGCCTGTGAGCCCTGCGCCATCACTTTGTGCTGGGAGAGTATTAGCATAAAGCAGAGTCATCTGGACTTCATTAAAGGGTGAAGTCTCATTACCAGTGGGTGTCACCTCCATGGCAGCAGACAGCAGCCACCCTCCAGAGGGTTGGCAACACTGGTCAACCATAGGGCTTGTCTCCTTTGCCTTGTGCCACCTGCTCTCTGCCAGGACATCTGGCAGCTCTCTGGAGCAGGGATTCCTCACCCGGATTAGTGTGCAGGCTCAGAGGGCTGGAGACTCTTTCCACTGCTGTATGCTCAGTGCCCGGGAAGGCGCTTGGGACTTTGTAGGAACACAATAAATAGCTGTTGTAGTGAATGATTCTTTCCATGGGGCTGGAGGGCTCAGAGGTGAATTTCCCTTACAACAGCTCTCCTACGCTCCATCTTTGCCATAGATGGGATGGACGTGACCTTCTCTGACAGAGAAAGACCATCCATTTGACCATCAATTGTTACTCATGAAATTTAAACATGGGAGCCCCGAAGAACCCATTTTTTTCTATCTCAGTTGGCTCCTTGGATGCTTTCCTCAACATGCCCCAAGCACAGAATTCAAAAACAAAGGCGGGGCACCTGGGTGGCTTAGTTGGTTGAGCGTCTGAGTATTAATCTAAGGGTCATGAGTTCAAGCCCCACATTGGGCTCTGTGTTCAGCTTGAAACCTACTTAAAACAAACCAAAACAAACAAACAAAAAATGAGGGGGAGCATGGTCTGTTTGATGGACTATCATGTTGCCATTAAAAAATGATTGTCATGGCTTTGTATGACTTTCTGTGTCTATGTTGTATTTTACTTTAAAAGGTGAAAAGGAGGTGACTGGGTTCTATGTAGAACACGGAGAATACTTATGCTATGATAACAGTTTTAAAGGGTAGAATACAAAATGTTTTGTATTGTCCGACTTACCGAAACTATCTCTGTGGCAGAGGGTCATGGCTTTGCTCACGGTGGTAAGAAGGAAATTCCACCTTAGCTGGAAGCTGGCGGCCAGTCTGATAAACTCTTCTTTGTTTCTGCTTGGCTATTACATTTTTGTGAGGGAAAAAATGCTGGGGTTTATGACACAATCAAGAAGATCGTATTTTCCAGTGTGCACAGCTGTCATGCAGAGACATTCCCAAGTGGCTCAAGGAGGAGAAGAAGAAGAAATGATAGGGCAGGCAGGGAGGCAGAGGCACACTGGCCTATATCTGCTCTCGCGGCATCTCCTATGGAGATGATTCTAGGGCAGAGCCCTTTGAAGTTGGTGGAGAAGAGGAAACAGGGGGGAGTTGGCCTACATTTTTTTGTTTTAGCCCCATGAAAGAAGTCATTTGTGAAGCATAACAGAGAAGTCCTGCAGGGGCAGCCTCTCTGAAGCCCACCTGGCAGCAGCCATTGAGAGAGATGGCGGCTGTTTTATCCTTGGCAAGTCGGATCGCGTGAAAAAGAGGCACAGAATCCCGTAATGATGAAAGTAACAGCACAGATTTTGGAAAGCACAAAGCTGGCCACTGCATCATGTGAATGACCCAAGGACTAGCAGGTCCCCCCGTGGGGCCCACAGAGCCGAGGCCAGCTGACAGCCTGCATAGCACTGAACCAGGTGCGGGTGAGATGCCTCCACAGGCAGGCTGAGAAACTATCCAGACTGGGAGCTGCCTTGGGCCACACTTGCAATGAATTACACACCCATGGGATCATATGAATCTCGCATGCATATGTCCGAATGAATGCCCCGAAGCCTCCTAAGTCTCCTCTATATGTGGACCACCCACTGGCTTAGCCACATGTCTCTGAGGAGGAGATGCTGAGACTGTCTAGGAATGAAGGAATCCCCTTTCTCATCACTGCTGCTCTCCTTCCTCTGCCCTCCCTGGGACTCTGGGAACATATGAACCCCGCTCCCCTCCTGGCTTCTGGTCCCTCCCCCACCCCAGTCAGTGTTGCTGATCATCTAAAATGGGGCTCCTGGGAGGAGCCCTGCTCCACAGACACAAGGATACTTTTTAAAAGGATCAAGAGAAGTAGCTGCGGGTGACCGGCACTCTGCATAGACATTTAGGTGTAAACCCTCAACAGTATGGAATATGCCTCCGCTTGCCACCCACGTGGCACCTCAGGTGCCCATGTTCGGAGATTGCTCCTGGGCCCGATCGGCACAAGAGCGGGGAGAACGAGCACGTGACCAGCTGAACATCTCCCTCCGCTAGCGAGCTGCCAGATGCTAACCACGGAAGCTTTTAGTCATCTCCCACATGCTCACGGCCTTACATTTTAACAGTCTGAGTATTTTATTGACAATAGTCTGTTTTTTATCAGCCAAGCTGCTTTACAAAAACAAGCCCTTCAAAGGCACACAATTACAAAAACACCATTTTTCTTACATGCCTCATTGATTGAAGGCTGAAGATACGGTGGTGGAGTCTTGGGAAACACAGCGTGTTACATGGTCTAACATAGGATGGGCCTCTCCGGCTGCTCTGAGGCAGGCCTGGTATTACTGGTTCAGAGGGCTCATCTCGCTTAAAGTCAGAGGTGGAGTGAATACCCAAAACAAGGAACAGAGGCTTGAAAGCTTCTGTGGGTGAAGCTTTCACGCGAATAAATGTCTCCACAGCATTGCAGCCCTAAATACGTTTACCACTGTTATAAATAAGCTTTGCCAAAGCCCGACGGGGAGGGATAAAAGCCATACAGGATCTGGAATGATTATCACCCAGAAAGGAAGAACAGAAACAGACACCTGCCAAGGGTTAGGAATGACTTTCGAGTTCCTTCCTGAGTAGTGTTCTGGTTCCTCTCTATGAGGTGTGCGAGCCCAATGCCACCTGCAGTCTTCGTGACCTCAGGTATTGTCTGTGCCCTTTCTCTTTGACAGGGAGGACAGGCAAACGGACAAGAACAGGCAGGGCGGGAAAGGGGAGAGAAAAAAAAAATGTGAGGAGTGGCTTAAACAGAGAAAGCCCAAAGTCGTGTTCACGGTACAGGCCCTTTAAGTCTGCTCCAGCGATGGCTGCTGCTTCTTCCCTAGACAGATCCCCCTTTTCCATATGCTCATTCTGCTCAGGTCTCTCCTGCGGACATTGTTCCCTTAGCTTGTTTTAATCCTATTCACCTTCCACACCCCAGTTTAAATCCCACCTCCTTCGTCAAGGCCTTTCCTGACCTCCTCAGACTTCAGAGGAGAATGCGTCAAGCGGGGGCAGCTCTGGGCTGCCTTGTTTGGGTCTCGGTTTTAAATGTGCAGCCCCCACCTCCTCACCCACCACACACCATGGGCTGCTAGGGCAAGGGTGCTGTGGCTTTCTTGGACAGCATTCTCTGCTCTTGCGGTGTGACTGTGGAAGCAGAGGGTGACAGCAACCAAGCCAGAGGACCCTCCCTGTTCAAGTAACACCCAAGTTTCAAGTTGACCGGAAGGATCAAGCCCATCCATATCCAAAACCGTTTGTCTTTCATTTTATGAAATCAAGCCTGACACTTTACTGAGAGGGTTCTGCAGAATACCCAGAACAGCACCATTCTTCCCAGACAAAATCTCCTCTTCTTCTAGACACTCCTGCTTGGTGCATATATATACACTCATCCAAGCTCATCTGCATACACACACACTCTCACCCGCATACCCATGCTTACCCTCCCACATGCTCACTCGCACACACACTCACCCGTGCTCACTCACACACACCTATTTACCCACCCCCACTCACCTGCACATACATGCTCACCTGCACACACACCTGAGCCCACACGTGCTCACCCAAGTACACATGCTTACCCACAAACACCACACCTGCATGTGCCAGCCTCTGATTCCTGCCTTGCTACAGGGGTGAGACACCACTTCCCTATCTTTAACAACCACACGAGCACTGACACATTTCTGGCCAGAGAAAACTCTTTCATTTCATCAGGTCATGGGCACTGATGCTAAAATGTAACTGGAATGATCAACATCCCCTTCTTCCCTTTAAAAAAATATCATGGTACAAAACAGATGAACATAAGGGAAGGGAAGCAAAAAGAATACAAAAACAGGGAGGGGGCAAAACAAAAGAGACTCTTAAATACAGAGAACAAAATGAGGGTTGCTGGAGGGGTTGTGGGTGAGGGGATGGGCTAAATGGGTGAGGGGCATGAAGGAAGACACTTGTTGTCATGAGCACTGGGTCTTATCCAGAGGGGATGAATCACCGGTATCTACTCCTCCCATCCAAGTACTAACCAGGCCCGACCCTGTTTAGCTCCCGAGATCAGACGAGATCGGGCGCGTTCAGGGTGGTATGGCCATAGACCACTGGTATCTACTCCTGAACTCATTATTGCACTATATGCTAACTAACTTGGATATAAATTTAAAAAATTTTTTTTTAAAAAATCATGGTTTTATACCTGGAGGACAAATGCTTGGAGATTTGAAGACAGACAATTCAAGAATACGCTGAGGTCTGTGGATGTCCCCAGCAAAGAAATCAAACTGCTTAAACCTATAGACAAAAGAAACAAAAAGATTGTGAGCCAAGTAGCAGGATTTTACTGTAGGTATTTGTGTACAAGGTAACCTAGGGGACCACACTGGGAACAGTAGTTTAAGGGAACTCCCTGGGGCCTCACACCCCTTCTGAACACAAAGCATGAATTCTAAAGCTGGATTTGTCACCTCTGCGGTCAACTAGTTCAAAGTTATATGGTCTTGCCTCTAAGGAACCACCTCTGTCACTTGTGGAAATGGAGAAAATATTTTGAAATAATAACTACACCTTGTAATTATACAGAACCCAGCTAGAGGTGAGCTCATTGCATGATACAGACATGACATCACCTCCTTGCCATGTTCACAAAAGGGGTAGTTTACTAATGTCCTTGAAACTGGTGGTGGACATCAAAGCTGATGAGGGATGTGCTTTGCCTGGGGGTATAAACTCAGTTAGTACAGACTTGAAGGACAGAGCCCCAGCACGTGTGACGTTGGGACTTGGCTCTCGCACCTGCACAGCCAGCACTTAGCAAAGAACGGCCTTTGGCTCTCTCACCTTTTTGAGTGTCTACTCCAGGTTGATTTCCAGAAAGAGATACCACGAAGCAACAACCACACTCATCTGTGCATTCATTCAACAAACATGTACTAGCACCGCCAGCCTGGCAGACCCTCAGGGGGGCCCTGGAGGAGTGTTCCCTTGGATGTTCCTCACCCCTGCAGGAAGAGGTGCGTGAGCAGATAAATTATAATACCAAAGAGTAAAGTAGGTTCTATCTCTGTTAAGGATTCATAAACTAGTGATGGCCGGGCAGCCCCAAATATATCCCAAACGCTCTAGTAACACGAGCTGCAGAAGGAACATTACATTGCATCTCTGTGTGCGTCTCCAGGTCAGCGGTGCTGCGTGAGCTACTCGGCAGGGTTTTCTTGGAAGTGTCCAAAGCACCTTGATTGATGATGGCGTGTAGATCCGACTTCAAAACGCTGACCCTCCTATTGTTTTTCAATACCATTTTCATAGTCTAAAGATAATGGGGAAGCATAATACTTCATTAAATCTTGGTATTTTACTTTTGCCTAATCCCCCCCTCCAAATGACCAAGACTTTTTGCTGAAGAGAAAGAGAGGTGGATTTGGGTATTATCCGTTTAAAACTGAATCCTAAATGACAACTGAAGTGTTTGAATTTCACACATTCTAGAACTGTCTTTATGAAAATCAGCATTCTGAGTGGTCTGCTCATAGCAGTCGGGGCTCTCATGGCTCCTCCTCTCCCTGACTCTTCTCTGCACCCCACTCCATGAGCCTAAAGTACTCTAGAGAGGAACACAGCAGGTGACTGAGGTTCTGCAAGGGAAGTATGGCTCTGCAGAAGTGAGTATTGACTGGTTCCAGCAGGTGGCTACAGGGACTCAGAAGCTATCCCTGTCCTTTCCTCTTGGAGGTGTGCGCAATGAACTCAGCCTCTGGGGTCTGATTTCCTCAGCTGGCCAAGGGGGCCAATCCAATCTGTTACAATTCTGGAGTCTGGGGGATTGTCATCCTCACACCAGGCTCAAGAGCAGGCACTAGGAGCACTTCCATCTCACTGAGGAGCCTGAGGGCACCTGGGGTGTTAGTCAAGCTTCCCAAGTGGAAGTGTTAATTAGATAAGATTCAGAGCAGGGTGGCTCCAGAACTTGCCATTTGGGTTGGGTTGGAATGAAGGCCTTGCTGTGGGGCCTTCACCAGTTGACCCAACCAGGAATAAGAAAGTACTGGAGAACTGGACAGGCTGTGAGCACGTAGGTGGGAAGAAGTCCTGAGGAGCTGTCTAGGGAGAGTTTGTGCTGGAAAGATGGAGAGGGTTAAGCTCCTGCTGAGCTGGGGCTGAGCTGGAACAGAACAGCAGTCTAAGTGCTGTTCTGATCTGCTGTCCACAGGATTTCAGAACAGATTCCTGAGCGGCCCACACACAGGCTTATATAATCTTTCTTTCACCCCTTCTCTGCCTTCCTCTAACATTGAAACTGCACAATCAATCCAGCAGGGAGACCTGGCAGCCCAGACACAACAAATCCTTGGGAGCACACACTGGCCGAAGGGCTCCGTCTGCCTGTTCTAGGCTCTGCCATGATGCCCTTTCACCTCTGACCCTGACTGGCCCTGGTCTGCTCTTATGTGGGGTCATCCCCTGGCTTTAGAACACTGACCTGCTTATTCTGCTTTTTCTCCTGCAGGAAGAATCTTTCTGAGGAGGGGAGCTGAGAGGTGGGCTTCTAGCTGAGTTTGGGGCCCACTAGGCCTTCCTAGTTAGTGGCCAGCAAGGTCCTCCTGGCTGTCCTCTGCCCTTTAAGTGGATGCACATGGCCTCCCTGCAAAGGCAGCTGCCACCTGCTCTTAGGGGATACTTGCAGCTTTCACTTTTCTCTTCAAGAAACTGCTTTGTTCCCTCCTGTCATTGGCTGAAACCTACCTTTGCCATGTTGGAAAGGTATGTCTTTCTTCTTAGTCTTTTGACAAACACAGTAACTTCTGTTAAGGACAACACACATGGCCATTACTGATAGTGTAGCTTCAGGGTCATATGTACACAGTGGGGAAGAGGAGGCACAGACAGATGCATGTCTACCTAGGAGGGTATAGCCGCCTAAACTGCCCTCCACATGGGGAGGCCTCCACGCACCCTGGTCTTCCCACCACCCTCTGGCCCTTTCCCAAATGGCTAGGAGAGGCTGACAGGGGCCACTGTGGCCTCCCCCCTTCCCCTCCGTCCCCCTCCCTTGTACCATAACACGATGTAATCCCAGCATCTGATATGCCGGCTCAAAGGAGTTGAGGATTTTTGCCTTGGAAGCTTGAGTTCCCCCAACTTTGTCATCTCTACAGTGCTGTCCTCAAAAAATGACCCAAGGAAAGAAAGGATGACAAGAGAAAACATAAAGGGGATGTGTGCATGTATTCATCTGACAAATATTTACGATGGATACGCGTGGCGCGTTTGCTCCATAAATGTTTGCTGGGTGTTTGCCAGGTTGTTGGATAAAGGAGGGCAGCCTCTACCCTCTCTGGGCTCACCCCCGATGATGGTTCACCACACCTGCAGACCCCCTCTCCACAGCAGGTAAGTGCTCCAGCAGAGCGAGAGCAGCACGGGGAAGGGAAGAACGAAGGAGCGGGGTGTGTGGTGGGTGCCAGGGGAAGGGAGAGGCCCATTTGGAAGAAGGTGTCAGGGATGGCTTCACTTAGAAGGTGCAAGTTAGGAGTTAGCGAGGGTGAGGGTTGGGGGAGGGCGAAAGGGGATGGGGTTGGCAGTCTAGGCACAGACAGGAGCAGGAATAAGGGCCTTTTGGGGACAACTTGTCTTG
The DNA here is from genome assembly GCF_008692635.1 of Crocuta crocuta. Lineage (NCBI taxonomy): Eukaryota > Metazoa > Chordata > Mammalia > Carnivora > Hyaenidae > Crocuta > Crocuta crocuta. Next base: position 5,429,118 of record NW_027551558.1, on the reverse strand, counting down.
TGTTGCTGAGGAGCACCCGTGGAGGGATGCCCTGGGGGGCTGGGGACAAAGATGAGGCCAGAGGCCAAGCTGAGAATGACTTTGCTGGCGCACATTCCAGGCAGCAGGGGCCATGGAAGGTTTTAATGGGTCAGATCACGGTGTGGAATGATCACTAGGTGTGGAGCGGAGTGTGACTGAGGGGGTGAGGCTGGAGGCAGGATGATCAACTAGCACGCTCTGGTGTAGGCTCTGGGAAGGACAGAAGGCACCTGGGGTTGGATTAAGGCTAGAGGTAAAGCCACCACAGCAAAGCTGGAGCGGGGCTTCATCTCCCCACTTTGTGGATCTTCTGCCACAGCAAGTTCCAGACCTCACATTCCCTGCAGCACCTCCCCCTGCTGATTCTTGGCTGGCAGCCATGGTCCCACGATCCAGGTGGCTCACACGGGATCAAGTTTCCCAGTGTGAGTACTGAACCCAGCAAGGGGTGCAGGGCCGGGGGGTTAAAATGAGACATAGTCCCATTCTGTGGGCACTCTGAGAAGGGAGCAAACAGTGTGCAAAGAAAGCAAGACTCAGCCCTGAGCAAGCTGGCCCAGGAAAAGGAGGGTCCCGGTGGGGAGGCTGTTGGTGGTGGTAGAGAACCTCACAGAGGCAGGAGGGAGCAAATGGGTATTTCCAGAACTGTAAAGCAAGTCACGCACACATGGGTGAGTGCGGGCATTTAAAGGAAGCCATTGTAGGCCTGGAGCAGGCAAGCAGCCTTGGGGAAGCAGTATTCAGCCACTACCACCTGGCAGCGTGATGGAGGGGAAAGTGTTCTAGAAAGCCAATGGGCAGACTGAGACCGCAAAGCTGTCAGTGCCCCTGTGGCCCAAGAGGCATAAGAAAGTTAAGGACACGGGAGGGATTTCTAAAGAGGGAGCAATATTCTTTGAAGCCTTGTGGGAGGCCACACAGAGCACAAAGAGGCAGAAGAATGTTGGAGCCTGAGCCCTGGTCAGGCCCGCTTGCATGGCCAGTGAGCCCAAGGACGGCAGGCTGCCCTCAGGGTGTTGGTTTGAGAAGGCACACTTTAGCCAGGGGCTGGAGGCGAGGCCAGCTCCTTCCCTGCACCTCTAACCCAGCAGATTTGAAGTGGTCAGGCCTTGCAGATCGCAGTTCAATGCAGGAGGGGAAGAGTCACCCAACACCTGAGGTGTCCTGCCTCAGTTTTAATGTCAGAGACGTCATGTACTTACTCTGAACAGAACTCAGTTTTTTCACTGTAACCTACCTTTGAGTTTGGAGATCTGCACAAGGGCGGGAAAACCTTCCAAAGCATTAAGTAGCCACAGCTTAAATTTCTTACTAAATAACCGGACAGATTTCAGGTACTGAATGGGAACATCTTCCAAAAAGTCATGAAGGAGAACGTCCTCAATTCCCTACAACAGAATTGTCAAGATGTGGTGGCTGCCGGCCAGGGTAGGGGTCCTGTAGTTACAAGTGGCCATGGTCAGACGTGCCACAGAGAGAAAGCCACCACCCGCCTTTCCCACTGCTCACTGTGCAGGATGTAGAGTCAGGATGCGATTGTTTTAAAAAAAGATATTAAAACATTGATAATTGATTCAAAATGTTAAGAAACACTACTATTTCAGCCAAGAGTTGGTGGATCAAATCTAAATATATAAGGTCTGAACCCAGCTTCTGGCTTTCAAACTTTGTGTTAAAAACTTTGAAGCACTAGATTGTTTCCTAAAAAGTAAAAGGTAAACGTTCATGACCAGCTTAAGGAGAACCACAGAAATTATATATAACTGATCCCCAAATAATAATAACCACTTTAGAGATAGACAATTAAAAAAAAACCCAACAACAACAACCAGAACACCCTGGCACTTAGGTATATTCCAAAGCAATTATTCCAATTACTCATTTTAAAAAAGACTTCTTTTGTTGAAATTACCAAAGAACTTTGAACTCAATGCAGGGTTCAGTAATCACTGGAACCATAGGACACCATGTGTATTGGCTTTTTCTTTACATGAGGTAACTTCCACTGAATAAAAAAAAAAAAAAGCCAAGTTTTAGGGAACGATCAAAAGGCCTGTGGTCCATCAACACCATTATTTAATCCTCAGAGGCCTGAGGACCAGAGACTGCAGAGCAGGAGGGCTGTGGTTCTAACTTAGCTTTTGGTATCAATTTCTAGAAAGGAAAGGCAAGCAAATGTCTTCTTACCTTGTACAACTGCGCATCGTAGCATTTAAAGAGCTGGCACACATCAGGCAATGACATAAGCATGGCTGTGTCTTGCTGCAGAGATTTCCAGAAAGAAGTGAGCAAGTCCTCCACCTGATGAGGGAATAGAACATACCTCTGAAAACTCCTTTTGTGCCTGATGAGACTAATCCCCCATTACATACTTAATCAGCTCCGAGTGATAATGGGATGAATTTTAGCCCAGTTAATGTAAAGCTCTGCCAATCGGCTCCTCCAGGCTGTGTTTTAGCAGTGAATACTATCTAATACCACCAGTAGACTATCAGAGAGCAACTGCCAGTTGGATGGGATGATATGGAATATAAATTTCATGAAGTTTTCTGGAAGGAAGCCTGTTTCTGACCACAAGGGGGCTCCTGTTGATTGTAACAGGATGAAGATCTGGCCACAGGGCACAGACCACAGTTTAGAATGAATGTATATTGACTGACTCTCTCAATTATTTGTTGGCTCAGAAGGACGTGTAACAGTCTGTAATCAAAGAGGCTTCCTTCTTGCCAAGTTAGAATTCACCCAAGGACTATGTGATAAAAGAGGACCAGTATCATTCTACATAGGAGCCTTCTTTAAAGACTTCTGTAGATGCCTTCTGTTGTGGAACAAAATGGCAGCCTCCTTACTTTTCTTTATGTTTGCCCATGTTGAGTCTTCACACTCTATTATTGAACCAGACGGCCAATACGAGATGCCAGCTAATAAAGACTCTTGTCTTTTGGGGATTTTTGTAAGCTCAAATAGTTTGAAGCACTGAAACCCTGACAGAAGGACCTGCCAATGACTGTAGGCAAGGAGCTACCCCTGTATGCAGGCTGCCAAGGAAGTTAGAGCCAACTCTCGAAGTACCTGATGGTGAGCGTGTGATTTGAAATCTTGTTACCAGAGCATTAATTCTAGAGAAGACATCTCCAAAGAGACTCAAAGATACCGAACAAAAATACAATAGTGGGATGAGCATGGTTATTAATCCTTTTACTGTCAGGTTGGTAACTTTGGAGCATGGCTTTTTGGAGAGATGAGACAGCAACCAAGGGCTCATCTCTGTTAACTCTCACCACCCTTTCCAAAGTCATCCAATCTTGTGTATCTGCTTCAGGAGTGTTTCTCCAATTTGTCTATCTTTCCTTCTGATGTCACTGTCACTGCTCCAGACCTCCTCTTCTCACCTTGACAATGATAAAACATTCTCACTGCCCTCCGGTCCAATATGGTGATCTTGGATCACTGCTCCTCACCCTCCACCTTCTCAATCAGTCAGAATTCTTCACAGGGCATAGGCCCTTTCTAGCACCAGACTACTTTCACACCTTCCCTCTGGTTCTCTCCTTAAGGGATATTAACATCTAGTCACAATGACATTTCTTGCCATGTCATGCCTGTGAACATCTTGCTGCTTTTGCCTACACCATTGGTTCTACCTGGAACCCCTTTCCTACTGCACTTTAAGTTTGTTGAACCTCTGCTTTTCCACTGCCATCAACAGCAACATGACTTCCCCTTGGGAGATTCTCAGCCATCTTGTTACTATTTCTCCTGGCACCCAGAACAATCCAATCAAGCTGCCATTTTAGAACTTCCCATATTGTATCATATTTATTGGCTTATATTGCTCCTTTTAGTACCAGACTATAAGCCTTATGGAGAATACCTTCCTAGTTCCAGAAATGGTTCTAGTCACAGGGTAAGAATTAAGTTAATGCTTGATGAGCAAATGAAGGAAAGGAGTATATTAGATACCCAATGTGGATGGATATTTATAAAATTGCATTAGTAGGACAGCGGCCATCCTAAAGACACCTTGGCATCTCCTTCATTGTAGTGCTTTACACCCAATAAGTACTGAATGAACTCATGCTGAATGAACACTATCACCCAAAGTTGAAGTAATTAGAGCACTAGATATCAAAAAAGCTTTCATTGAAATGTCTACTTGTTCTCCTGGATTTTCTACTGCAAAAGATAAAATTAAGAATGGCTAAAAGATTTGCTCATGTTTTTCACAGCCAATTCTAGAATAAAATCATCCAATCATTACAACACAGATGACCCTGCTTCAAAGTCTTGCTTCCTTTTCAGTTAGCATGTTATCAATAAAATGGCTCTTTAGCGTTACTGAAAATTCTAGGGTGAATAATGTTACCAATACTTTATTCAAAATCAGCAGGAATTAGATCGTAAAAAATAGCTGAATTATATTCAAAGAATAAGGTTATTTAGCACCTTGAAAAATTTCCAAATGATTACATTGAATAAAAATATCACCTCAGATATCACCTCAATAAGTATAAATAGCTGCCTTCTAAGCACTTCAGTGCAATGAATTACCACTTGACATCCCTTGAGGGGTCTTTTCAAGTACAATGATTAATGATGAGTCATAAATATTTGTGTTTTATAGATAAAACCCTACCCTCTCAAGTTCTCGGTTCCTCACATTTTGTAAAATGTCTTGGCAATAGTTGTAGTATTCATCAGCAAGAAAGGCCATCTAGGAAGGATATGGAAAATCATTTCAGTTTTAGGGGCACTTCCAGAATGAACTGATCCTCAAAGAACCTTTCTAAGTCCTTAGAGGCTGCTGCTCATGTTGCACTTCTGATATGACAGTAGCTCAGCTCTTTCAGTGTTGTTTATGTGTAGCAATGCATACACGTTATTGGCCTAACATTGACATAGCTTCAATTTTGACGTCGTAACTCTAGGATCTGTATCATCCACTAAAGAGGTCACCGATCTCTGACACCTTTCTCCCTAAATCCCAGTTTGCCCCTCCATGTTCCTTAGTCCCAGTTTCTAGAGAATCTGCATATCTATTCTCTGCTCTGTCATAGGAAAGCCCTCACTCTAATGACAAAGTGGTCCTGGGTGGAGCCTTTCTATAAGACATGAGGGGAAGACCTGAACTTCCTGACTGCCACTCAGCCCAGGGAGGGAACGTTGGTGCTCATAGGTCTGGGAGAAGGCAAACATTATTCCATCTGGTTCAGATGATCACAAGCAAAATAAGAAGACATTTACTCCCCTAGGCATCAAATGTGTGAAAACTTAGTTTCCCCCATGTGTGCAAGCCTACCATTTTGTAGGAGTACTTCTTTGCCAATTCTTGCTCCCAGAACGGACATCTCCTGAATTCAGACAAAGGGGATCCAACTGGGTCTGTCTTTATTGGTGAATGATTTTCACACTAGAAGCCATTTATACATAAATTATTTCTTCAAAATAAAATGAATTTTCTTGTATATAAACCATGTCATGATCACATTGCTACTACAGGCTAATGTTCTGTGCAACCTTTTATACACATCTCTGGACATATCATTGATCCGGACAGCTTTTCCCCTTATTTCATTCCAAGTGATATTATCCTTCCTCTATAATTCTACAAACTATGCTCATCAGGAAGCAGTTAGGACTGAATATATTACCCAGATGTATCACTCTTGCAGTCATGTATTACAAGTGCTATATAGTAACGTGTTAAAAATATTATCTATGAATAATTTAATACCACAAATACATTTATACAATCCTTGTCTATATAACTGTCCCTCCCTGAAACAAAACTGGATCCTGTCTAGGTCATGATGCCTGTATTCTATAAAATTTGTACTACTTAACTCTTTGTGGTCCTGAACCTCTTTGAGATTCTGATGAAAGCAATTGTTCCTCTCCTTGGAAAAATGCATCGTATGCACTTAACATGGTGAAGATGCCAAGTTGAAATTCCTCTCATTGATATTTTTGGAATAAAAATAGAGACCTGGGTGTCTAAATCAATACATAAAGTAGTCATGCAGAAGGCTCAAAAAATGTCATTTCCTTTGGGTACTGTTTGGTTCTCACTGGGTTTGCACTGGGTGCTATTCAACCTTCATTCCTACCACTTTGGAACCCTGGTTTCATTTGGAGTCATCGGAGGGAGAGCTCCTCTAGCATGTGGGTGTTAGATAATTAATATTAATTAATTAGTTAATAATTAATTAATTTAATAAAAATGGGGCTATTTCATGGAGTTCACTGTCCTGGGCATCAATCTTCTATTAGAGAAGCACTAAGGAGTCATCCAGTCTAACTCTGGGCTGGCTTCTCTTACCTACCACATCCTACCCTAACTACATCCATTTCCTCCACAGCACACCCTGACCTCCTGTATTCATCAATGCTCCTGAGGCTTATGTTTCTATTATCAAAGCTAGTGCTTCTCAGGTGTGGCCCTGAAACCATCCATATCAGAATCCCTGGGAGCAGTTGGGGTTCATATCCCTAGGGCTCTAGGAGATCAGATGAGGCCAGAAGTCTATAATTTTAATCCACCTCCTTAGTGAGCCTTATGCATGCTCAACTGGAGAACCATAGTTCCAGTCAGACTATTCTCTGTCTCACTGCAGAAATCTCTGCATTTCAAAATGGCAAATTCATCACAGTCCTACCTGTTCAAAGTCTGTATATGTACTATTGTAGTAATGTAAGAAATCATTACAAGGAACATGTAAATATAACCAATTACCAAAAAATAATAATAAAAAGCAAAGTTATGTGTTCCTGAAGTTAACTGCTTCCAGCTCTTCCTATGAAAAGAATTTATCTTTCAGGAAAAAAAAATTGTTTTAAAATCTTGAATTGAAATTTTTTCTTTACAAATTACATAATCAGAAATCTAAAGCGAAAGTTTATTACAAAACCACTGAATTTGGAATTTCTTTAGGAGAAGGCATTCGGGAAAGAATCAGAGGGACTCCCATTCTGGAGAAATAATTCAGCAAAATGACAAAGAAAAACGTGAGAAATTCTATTTATATTTTCCAGGTATATCAAATACAGTTTGGAATTTTCAGTAGTTCCAAGAAAAATGTCATTGTAATCTTTAGTGAGCACATACTATATGTCACACCCTGGAGGTACAATGAGGGACCCTTCCTATCAACACCCGACCCTCTAGGTATTATCTGCCTCCCCTATCAGTTCTCCTGGTTGCCTTTGGTCCTTCCTGAATCCTCGAAGACACTGCTCCCTCAGTTATCACTCCCAAAGCAAATGGATCCTTTCATTCTCCTTCAAAAGTTGCCTCAGTGGTGGCCTACAGTCTCAAATCTAAATTCCGCAGCCTGGCTTTGACAAGCTCTTTGCCATCTGAACCCACCCAGAGTCTACTGTTCTCCCAAATCTTCACCTCCAGCCCCTCACTGTCTACATACTTCCCAGCATGAATGCAAGCTATACTCTCAAGATGAATGCCTTCTAGAAGAAGACCTGAGTGACCCCTCCAGGATCTGCGTAAGGACAGTGTGGCAGGCAGACTAATGGCTGCCCAAAGGTGTCCACATCCTCATCTTTGGAACCTTAGAGGGTGACAGGGACTTTGCAGATGTGATTAAGGTTAAGGAGCTTATGATGGGGAGATTATCTGGAGCATCCAGGCAGCCCCACTGTAATCACAAGGGTTCTTAATTGCGGGGACCCCTTCCCAGGTGCAAAGAACCAGAGAGATGGCAGCATGAGAAGGACTTAGCCTGCCTTTGCTGGTTTTGAAGACTGAGGAAGGAGCCAAGAAACATGGGCAGCCTCAAAAGCCAGAAAAGACAAGATATAGATCCTCCTCTTCATGCCGCAGAAAGACTGTAGCCAGCACTTTGAACTGGTCAGACTGTGACCTCTTGAACTGTAAGAAAATAAGTTTGTTAGTAAGCCAGTAAATTGGCACTAGATCTGTTTCAGTGGTAATAGGAAATGAACACAGGCCACTTCTTCCATGAAGCCTTCCCTAATCACTCTGGCCCACTACAGCCTTTCCCCCCAGTCCCACTTTGGAGTTCCCAAACCATCTACAGCCTACCCTACCCTTTCCACAGTACACCAGTTATTTCGTGTCTATCTCAGTTTCCCAACCATGACACGGTATTCTATTCATGTATAGGGAGTTTTTGTTTGTTTTTACTTCTCTTTCACACCTCACTCAGTCCTCAAGAGTGTTGGTCACAAAACAGGTTTTCAAAAGGTTATCCACTCAATGACACCTCACCAAGACATTATCAAAGTACTATCATGTCATCTTGGCCAACTTAAGCAGAATTCAACTTGTGATGTTATAGATTAGCTATTAATAGTTCTGGTGTCCTAATTCATAAAGCTATAACTGTAATATGGAGACATTTTCACACAAATTTATTGCTAACCATCTAGGAATCCTTCTTAATTATAGCAAAAGAAACACAATGTGCAGCAAAACAATATGCTCCTTGAGGATATCTGTCCCAGCATAGGGTGTGGTACATGGTGGATAATCACCAACCCTGGTCAGACAGATGAGTGGTTAAGGGCCACACATAATAAGAACATTAAACTTAGGAAAACACTTGCATCCAATCGGCAATTACTGAATATTGCAGAGTCTCTTATAGTAAATTTATTTTATTCCACACTCACTGTTCCTTCTTGTTGGATAATGCTGTTATAATTAGTTGAGTTTTCAAAGGCAACGATATCTCCGCTGTGACAGAACAGATAACAGAAAAATAATTTTAGTAAGCCACCTGTGTCTGAGCACAAGCATGAAGTGGTTGTGTTTTTGTTTGGTTTTTTTTTCTGCAGCAAGTTTACTTATATGGAGTATAGCTTTTATTTCAAAACTCTCTTCCAAGTTCCTATACATGATTGGTGATTAGCACCTGCTTGGAGTTAAAAAAATCAATTTCTGTAACGGGAGTAATCATGTATTTCTTTTGAGAGGTTTATTCTCCTTAGAAGTAAAGTTATGATGTCATCATGGGTAGACCTTGCTCCTGAGAGAAAAGAAAAATCTTCATGGAAATGAGGTCTTATACTTTCTGATTTGGAACTTAAATTGTTTTTCAATGTTTATTTTTGAGAGAGAGAGAGAGCGGGGGAAGGACAGAGAGGGAGACACACACACAAAATCTGAAGCACGCTCCCAGGCTCCAAGCACAGAGCCCAACACAGGACTTGAACCCACAACGCAGGAGATTATGACCTGAGCTGAAGTCAGATGCTTAACCGACTGAGCCATCTAGGCACCCCTGATCTGGGGCTTTTACAATTATTATTTCAGAGATGAGAATATCCTCTGAGTGGATGGATGTAGCAGAGCACCTTCAAAGAATGAGGAGACTGAGAGAAATCAGATGTATGTTCCATTTCACCATGCCTCTTGGATTCATACCTTATATAATGGAGACAGTCATGTGTCATGGAGAACAGATTCAGTCTTATCCATGTGGTCTGGTACATTTTCTCTTTAATTCTGAGTATTTGAGAAACTGGGAGTCCAGAGACAACCCCCTTTGCACAAGGAATGTGTTTTCTGTGGATGCCAGAGGAGATGGCATTTTTTTCCCTGCGCCCTCACCATCCTCAGAGCTGTGGCTTCTCTGTCCACTCCAAGTCAGTACATGTCCTCATACCTGATTGTTTCAACTCTATAAACATACGAAGAGAAGAGGAAGGCAGTGGACTAGTGCTCTGCTTCTGGGAGCAAGGCAATGGTCGTTTTAAAAAAAATTACATCCAAGTTAGTTAGCATTTAGTGCAATAATGATTTCAGGGGTAGAATCTAGTGATTCATTTCCTACATATAACAGCCAGTGCTCATCCTAACAAATGTCTTCTTTAATGCCCCGTGCCCATTTAGCCCAAACCCCCACCCACCACCCCTCCAGAAGCCCTCAGTTTGTTCTCTGTATTTAAGAGCCTTTTATGTTTTGTCCCCCTCCCTATTTTTATATTCTTTTTGCTTCCCTTCCCTTATGTTCATCTGTTTTGTAACTTAAATTCCACACATGAGTGAAGTCGTATGATATTTGTCTTTCTCTGTCTAATTCCACTTAGCATAATACCCTCTATTCCATCCACATTGATGCAAATGGCAAGATTTCATTCTTTTTGATTGCCCAGTAATACTCCATCTTCTTTAGCCATTCATCTATCAGTGAACATTTGGGCTCTTTCCATACTTTGGCCATTGTTGATAGCACTGCTCTAAACATTAGAGTGCATGTGAACCTTTGAAACAGCACACTTGTATCCTTTGGATAAATACCTAGTAGTGCAATTGTTCAGTCATAGGGTAGTTCTATTTTTAATTTTGTGAGGAACCTCCATATTGTTTTCCAGAGTGGCTGCACAAGTTTGCATTCCCACCAGCAGTATAAAAAGGGCTCCTCTTTCTCTGCATCCTTGCCAACATCTGTTGTTAAGGCAATGGTCTTTAATGCGACAGCTGGAAGGAAGTGAGAGTCAGGGGGAACAGGGGAGATGGAGATAGACAGCTTTCATCTCACATAGGGAGACACTGTGGTCCCTCTCAGCCTCTACAAACCCCCAGAAGCTCTCTGATGGAGGTTTGTGTCCATCCAGTCTCCAATCCAAGTCATGGAAGCCTGGGCACAATACTTGATACCCATGTAATCAATGTTTCCATATAATAGTCTATTTCAAAACAGGGAAAATAGATTCAGGGTCTGGATATAAAACCACTAGAAAGCCACCCTCTTAACCTTCCATTAAGAGTTGTTATCACAATGGGAATTGTACCTTGGAGTACCTAATGGCAAGAGGGTTTCAGAATGTGGGATCTGTTCAACCTAGAGGGGAGATAAATATATCCCCTCCAGATAGTAAGATGGATTGATGGTTGATGCAAGGAGACCCACAGGTGTAGAATTTAAGATGTGTTGTAATTTCACTTGTCATATCTCAGTGATCTCTGGGGTAGACATGGACCATGATGGAGTTTCTCCAGGTAAAATTTGTAAAGAGCCCACTGCCACACAAATTCTGGGACATTACATCAACAAGACCAACAAACAATACATAAAACATTGGATAAAATGTCGAATGAAAGAAAACAGAAGAAAATGTCAGAAATGACAGTTCACTGAGTAAAAGGCTAATAGATGAGGAATTTAAATAAAAATATATAGTCATTAGCCTTTAAGAAATGTCTTAAAAATCATTTGTGAGGCTTTCCTCCTCTAAATTGGAGGTAATTTCTCTAGAAGTCTACGGTGTGTTCATATGCCACTCCTAATATATTTTCTTTGGAAAATGAATGCAAGACCATGGTATGAATATATTTAACTCTAGCCATCCCTTCATCCATCCCTCCCTCCATCCATCCTTCTCTCATTCCTTCATCAAATATTAACTACATGCCTCCTATATGTCAAGCACCGCACTAGGCCCTGTGGAATATAGCTGTGATCATGGCAGACAAAGTCTGTTCTTATAGAGGTGATAGACTCTGTAGAAGAAAAAAAATGTTATATAAATAATTGCAAAGACATTGAGTGGGAGTTAAGACAGTTGAAATATCGGGTGTTAGGGGGACATATGTCAGGGGGCCCATGCTATCTTCTTGTTAGTTTAACAGTTACATACCTGTAAATTAGCAGCTTGATAAGCTCGGGAGAGTTTCCTTTGTGATTAGCTAGCCCATCTGGTTGGTACTTATCACAACACTGTACTTGGTCAGCACTTACTAAACTCTTTGGACAATGATAGCAATCTTCATGGGACATTCTTTTAGATACTTAGAAACAGGAATCTGGAAGCTAGAAGGTTTGGTTTCTGACTAAAAGAAACAAGAAGGGAAAGCTTCCACCTTATTGCTCACTCCCTCTGTCCCAACCCTTATTCTGGTAGCTTTGGAAGCCAATCAATTGAGAGTGAAACTCTCAATTATTTAGGATTTAGAAATGCAACCCCCAAGTTCCTGCCATGTGTTCAATGCAGAATATGAGTTTAATTCAACGGCCATCGAAAGGAGGGTGGTGTTACCCTTCTCACTACGAAAAGGAAGACTGAAGGGGAATTCCCTGCCCTATAGAGGTCATTAAGTATCAGATTAGGAGACACAACACCACTATGCTCACTGGAGGGCTATTTTATTTTTGTAACATTTAAATTGGGGGATTTTATGCTTTGAAACAACAGTGACAGGAAAAACAAAATTTGTCAACTTTGAAGAGAGATGTTAAAAAAAAAAAGTGCCTATCTGCATCTGGCCAGACAGTGACAGCCCACTTATTCAGAAGAATGGCAAGGCAGCCTCTTCCAACCTTGGCATGCCTTAGTTTAGGTCAATGGCTCACAACATGGGTCTAGGTTTCGTGCAATCCTATTTATTTCTTTAAAAAATTACCTAGTCTCAAAGACCCCCCCCCCCAAAGCAAAGATGTATGAAAATGTGCACCAGCTAGTGGGAAAGAAGGAGGCAGTATCGGAGCCAGGCTACAAAGCAGGTGAGCAGAGGATCGCTGTTGGAGACCAGCCTTATGCTAAGAGGGAGATTTGCAGAGACACAAGTCAAGGGCATCGGCACCCAGAGGATCTGGCCAATGAGGTCGAAAGGACTTTGCAGGTCTTGGCCCCATGCTTTCATCTTTATGCAATGCTGGGCTGGGCTAGAACTGGAGACTGTGGTAGACAGGTGTGGTCTACTGCTCAAGAGGTGCAGTGATGGTAGGGAGGCCAGAACAGCATTGGAGGTGACACTTTCAGCTTTCAGAGTGCCAGCCAGGATGGTCTTGTATTCGAGGGGTCATCGTCACTGCATCACTTCCCATGTGCGATTCTGACTCAGTCCTGTGGGACATTTATTAGGTTGTGGTCAAAAGCACAGCCATTGCTAAAATATGGTTCTAATAAAATCACACTGATATCCAAAGCCAGCCTTGCCATGAAGGGAGGGTTTCCAGTCTCAGGCGTCTTCTTCCATCATTCCCTGAGACCTGAGATGCTTTCATGGTGCTGAATCTAGTTTGCCCAGGAAGGTCACTTGTGTAGTGAGTTCCTGCTCCACAGAATATAAGCTGGACCAGACCCAGTATGTCAGGATTTAGCTACTCAGGATAGGGAATGGGGTCAGGAGGCACTGCAAAGGGTCTGCTGGAAACGGAGGGAGAGAGACTCAGGAAGAAGGAAGGCTGAGAATTGGCACAGTACAATAGAATAGGCATCCTTGTCAGGCTCTGCCACTGACTTGTGATGTGGCCTTAAGCTTGTTGTTTGAACTTCGAAAGCCTCAATTTTCCAGCCCTATAAAGGGAGGAGATGGGCTTTGAAGATCCCCCAAGACCTTTCCAGCTCCCAGAGCCTATATCCTTTGTGATCACGTAGACTCCAAGCCCTCCAGGGTATACATGATGGTTAGAAGATTTTTTCTGGTCCTCATGCAGGGAGAGTGGAGGAAGTTCTCTTCTGGGGCCTTAAAAATTATCCACGTCACTCAATGTAGTGTAGACACAGCATGAGAACCACATTTTACTTTAATTCATTTTTATGATCGATTTGGCTAAAGAAGGATCCAGAGTGAAGAGGATAGAGATGTGATTACATAGCACACAACTCATCTTTCTTTCTTCCCATAAAATCTTTCAAATGCAGTGTTAGCTTAATATGCTTTTTGGCATTTGACTTTTCTTTTAGTCTAAGTACAATTTGCATTCACATTCTCAGGTTTTGACATCATTTGTCATTAATCCAGACTTTCATTTACATCATTTTGGCCTCGTAATTTGTCCTCTCAAATCACTCCAACAGCAGTGAAACAACTTGAAGCAATTACAAAGGTAAGAGGATAAAAATGTAATAAAAACTAATTTGTGGGCCATACTTGTTTGGTGTCAGATTGTAGAGCAAAGGTGCTTCATCTTCCGATCATTAAAGGATCTAATTTCAAGTTTTACTCAAAGCATATGAATATTAATTAGTTTGGTTTCATTAGGAGAAGAGGAACTTAATGAATGTGTTTGTAGCTAAAATTAAAATAGCATATGTGTTCACATAAAGATGTGTGTTGTTAGGATTGCGAAAAAGCTTTCTTCGATAGAAGTTTGCTTATATGAATGATACTAATCACTGCAAGCCACTGAGCTAAGTGCTTTACTTGGTGTTACCTAAATTCTTCCAACAATCCAAGAGGTACGTAGATAATAACTCATTGTTATCCCCATTTCATATATCGGAAAAGAGAAACAATTCAAAGAGCTAGAAACCCAGCTCTGACTTCAGAGTCTCATCTCTATAACCTCTTCTACTATTCTGTCTCACAAGAGGTACAGGTAGGATGAAAAATAACGTCCACAAGAAGGACAAGGTAAGATACCAGGTTTCGGAAACTTAAAACAGAAAGAGCTACCTTATTTGTAAAACTGGTTTGCTGAGTGGTGCAGATTAGTCATGTTTTGCATTGGGGGCTGTTGCTTTTTATCCTGCTTAATCCTGACCCATTAGACTTTATGAACAACTTAATTGCAAAATGGTGACCGCAGGGAACACCTTTGGAAGTGTTGAAAGTCTAATTAATTTACGTTCACCCTCCTGGGGTAGAACTCAGCAAGCAGAAGTCAAGCCCCACTGGCAGACGGCAGACATGTGGCCTTGTAGCGGGCATCTCTGGCTGGAACTGGATGAGGGAGGGAGGCTTTGAGCAAATTAGATCATCCAGTGTTTGCGAGCTTAGGAAAGTTGCCTGCTTTAAAAATCCTTTCCAACCAAGGGTGCAGTCTAGGATATAGCTCTCCTCACCGATGTTTCTTGAACTGCTAGGCAGCAACCAGGTAATGCATTATTTTTTTAACCTTAACAAGTTCTAACCAGCCTTGAAAACCATAGGGTGGACAGGGCCAAAAAGCGGGCTGCAACTTGGACACCTTATTAGTACCTAAGAGCTAGGCCCTCTGGGGCTCATCAGAGCCTGGAAACCCTCAACTCCCACCGGGTGCCAGGGCTGCGCAAACAGAAGGAAAAGAAGCCCTTCTTGGGGCTAGAGAAAGACTCTCAAGAAGCCGCTGGCGTTCTCTCTGACATCATTAGGTCTGTGGTGCCCACAGTTGCCAGGCTGACAGCTCCCTGTGAACTCATTCTCCTCCAGGGTGGTGTGGTCTGAAAGACGAACCTTTGCCTTTCTGCTTTTGTCGGCACGACTAGCCAGCTGCGGACCCACAGCCCTGGATTCTGCAGGCGTGGGGCCCACCGAGGCAGCCCCCTGGGCTCATGAGCTGGCAGAAGAACAAAGGACTGAAGAACAAAGGCATGGAATGTTGAAGGCACATTTTTAGAAGCTTTTTAAAGGCCTTTAATATCCTAAGTTGGAAAAGCTGAGAGAGAGAGAGAGAGAGAGAGAGAGAGGTTTTTTGGGGGAGGAATGAGGGCAAGGGTTAGTTTCCATATTTCCTGACAGAAATATGAGACTCTGTACAATTGCTTTCAGAATCTACATTAGGTAGAAAGGGATTCATCTATTTGCAAAATGACAAAAAGTTTTCCTTGGGACATATTAACAGGGATTTTGCCTGAGAGGTAGAGAAAAACAGTAAATTAAGCTGGGCTGTTTCTTTAGATGTGACAATAATACATGCATGCATGTTCTCCCTCTCTCTCTGTCTCTCTCCCTCACACTCTCTCTCTCTCTCTCTCTCTCTCTCCCCATTTCCCCCTTCTCCCCAGACAGTAATAAAGCATTTTATACTCTGGTCTCAATTCTACAGTGAGTTTCTAGGTCAGCAATTATACCCAGCTCCAAGTCTCCGTCTGGATGCCAGCTAAACAAGTTGGAATCTGGGGAGGCCTATTCCCTGTAAAATTATGTTACCCTGGAGAGAGGAGCAGGAGGGAAAACGTTCTGGATTTTGTGAAGGGGTCCTTTTCATATGGTACACACTGCATATTTATAGTCATTTTTCTTTTTCCAAAAAAAAAAAAAAAGCAAGCTTCAAACTTTTCATTTGCTTTGAAAATCAAACCTCTGTCTCTGCTTGGCTCAGGGTAGATGCTGCCTCAGCAGTTTTTTAGCAAAATTCAGCACAAGCCCCACCCCACCCCTCTGCAAACGAATGTTGTTCACACGCTAGACTCCTGATCTGCTCCTTAGCTACCTACTTAGGTGTCCAGTTAAGGGGACCATCAGTGCGTAGTCCCTGGCTCTGGATCATATCTCCTGCTGCTTCTGCTTGTGTGGGGGTTGGTGTCAGAGACTCGGGCATCAGACTTTCTATACTGATGGGCCTTTAGAGGTGCAATATGGAGGACATAAGGAGGAAATAGGGGCTTATTTTGAGACTAAATTTATTTTATTTTTTATTTTGTTTTAAAAATCTTTTTAATGTTTATTAATTTTGAGAGACAGTGCCCACAAGCAGGGGAGAGGCAGAAAGAGGGGGATAGCATTTCAAAAGCAGGCTTTGTGCTGACAGCAGAGAGCCTGATGCGGGGCTCGAACCCATGAACCATGAGATCATGACCTGAGCTGAAGTCAGACACCTAGTCGACTGAGCCACGCAGGCGCCTGAGACTAAATTTATTTTAATTAGATTATTGATGCTTCTTTGCGGTGCTTGGTGGTGGTGGAGAAAAGGAAGCAGAGTCCCCCAAAGCCACCCCTTTGATGCCATCCCTGGTTCCTTGTCAAGTCTCTCTATGCTGATGCTCTTATTGGCATTTCCATTTCTTTCCTTAAAACAAGGTCTGGGGGGAACTAAAGACAGACAGGATGCCACGGAACAGCATACACACAGTTCAATGACTCAGAGGCTTGTTGCTGGGTTTGGAGTACATTCCACTCTAAGAGGCTCTTAACAAGGTATGGTCTTAAAAAAAAAAAAAGAAAACCCCCCACAATAACAACAACAACAACAAAACTGAAAGTTCACATTCTTCTTTTTCTCTTTGGCATATATTCGTAAGACAGTTTTTGTAAACTAGACCTCACAGAGAGAAGTGCCTGCTTTACGGGACCATTCAACTTTCAGGAACTACAAATACACTCGTCTGTGGTTTGCTGGGGGCTCCCCCTCTGTGTTTAACACCGGGGGGATCACGTTTTTGAAGGTGAATGTAAGAAGGTGGCTGACTAGACGCAGCCGCCCACCACTCATGGGGGTTGAAGACTTCCAGGTGTGTGGGGCCTGCATGCTCCTATCGTTGTATGCCTCCTAGGTCTAAGAAGTCCTGCTCGGTGAAGGTAATGAGGCAATTTAAGGTCTCCAGAGGAAGAACAACAGGCTGCCATTGCAATTTCCACACAGATGAACGTGCAGGAGAGTGCTCTGAAATAAAGGACAGACCTGAACTCTGTGAGAAGAGAGAACGGGCTCATGAGCAGAAGAAGCAGTAGGTCATCTGGACTTATGTCCTTGAGAAATGGGCAGATTTCTGTGGGGCTACTTCACAGGACCTGTTATCATGTGGGATTAGGCCTGATTTATTATTTGATATTGAAATTTTTTAATGTTTGTACTCATTTTTGAGAAAGAGCAAGCAGGGTAGGCCCAGAGAGAGGGAGACAGAAGATCCGGAGCAGGCTCTGCGCTGAGAGCAGAGAGCCCAATGTAGGGCTCAAACCCACGAACTGTGAGATCATGACCTGAGCTGAAGGTGGACTCTTAACCAACTGAGTCACCCAGGCGCCCCTGAAATCGAAATTTTTAACTGAGGTAATTGTAGATTGACAAGTGGTAAGAAATGATTTAGAGAGCTTTCTTTTACACTCTGTCCAATTCCCCCCAAAGGTAACATTTTGCAAAACTACAGTACAATATCACAACCTGGATATTGACATTGATACAATTCACTGATCTCACTCAAATTTCCCAAGTTTAACTTAAACTCATTTTTGTGTGTCTTCAGTGCTATACAATTTTATCACCTACAGCAATCTGTGTATCCATCACCACAGACAAGATACAGAACATTGTCATGATCATAAGGATTCTGTGTTGTTCCCCTCATAACCATATCCATCTCTTGCTTCTCCACCCCCAGGTCCTTGGCAACCACCAATTTGTCCTCCATTTATTATTATTATTTCTAAAGTTTATTTATTTATTTTGAGGGAGAGAGCGAGCATGGGGGAGGGACAGAAAGAGAAGGAGACAGATAATCTCTGTCAGCACAGAGCTTGATGCAGGGCTTGATCCCATGAACTGTGAGATCATGACCCGAGCTGAAATCAAGAGTTGGACACTTAGCCGACTGAACCACTCAGGCTCTCCTGTCCTCTACTTAAAAAGTTGTGTCATTTCAAAGTATTTTATGGATGGAATCATAAAATATGGAACTTTTTGAGATAGGAGGTTGTTTTTTTACTCGGCATCTAGAGATTCATTCAAGCTATTCTATCAATAGTTTGTTCCTCTTTGTTGCTGAGTAATATTCCATGGTATAGATACACCAGAGTTTGTTTAACCATTCACTCAATGAAAACTATCAGAACTGATTCTAATTTTTGGCTATTATAAAGAAAGCTGCTATGAACATCTATGTACACATTTTTATGTGGATACAAATATTCATTTGTGTGGGATAAATATCCAAGAGTACAACTGATGGTTTGAATGTTAATTGTATGTTTAATTTTATAAAAACTGCCACACTATTTTTCATTTCCACCACCAATGTATCAGTGATTGAGCTTCTCAAAATTTTCATCAGCATTTGGTGGTGGTGCTGTTTTTTTTTTTTTAATTTTAATCAATCTGGTAGTTGTATAGGTACATTTCATTGAGGTGTTATTTTCATTTCCATAATGATTAATGGTGATGATCATTCCTTCATGTGTTTATTTGCTATCTATATATTCTATTCAGTGAGATGTATAATCGTGACTTTTGAACACTTTTTTAAAATGATTATTTATTTTTAGAGAGAGGAGAGAAAGAGCGTGAGTGGGGGAGGGCAGAGAGAGAGGGAGACACAGAATCCAAAGTAGGCTCCAGGCTCTGAGCTGTCAGCACAGAGGCTGATGTGTGGCTCGAACTCATGAACTGTGTGTGAGATGATAACCTGAGCCAAGGTGGGACACTTAACTGACTGAGCCACCCATGTTCCCCTCTTTTGTCCATTTTCTAATTGGATTCCTTCCTTCCTCCTTTTCTTTCTTTCTTTCTTTCTTTCTTTCTTTCTTTCTTTCTTTCTTTCTTTCTTTCTTTCTTCTTTCTTGTCTTTCTGTCTTTCTTTCCTTTTTCTTACTGTTGAGTTTTGAGAATTCTTTATATATACTAGGTACTAGTCCTTTGTTGGATATGTAGTTTGCAAATACTCTTTCCCAGTTTGTAGACTGGCTTTTCACCCTCTTCATAAAGTGTTTCACAGAACAAAATTTTTAATTTTGATGAGATCCAACTTATTAGCTTTTCCTTTTAAGGACTGCAGTTTTGGTGTCAAGTCTCAGAATTTTTTGCCTAGCCCTAGGTCCTGAAGATTTTCTCCTATTTTTTTTAAGTTTAATATTTTTATGGTTTAAAAGTAAGTCTATGATCCATTTTGACTTTGTGTTTGTTTGTTTCATCTATGATCCACTTTGAGTTAATTCTTGTATAAATTGTGAAGTTTAGTTGTGAGGTTCATTTCTTTTTCTTTTCTTTTTTTTTCTGCATGTGGTGACCTAGTTATTCTGGCACCATTGGGTGAAAATCTAGTCTCTTTCCACTGAATTACCTTTGCACCTTTGTGAAACGCCATCTGAGCATATTTAAGTGGCTCTATTTCTAGATTCTCTACTTTGTTCCACTGATCTGTGTCTGTGCCTCCACCAAAACCAAAACCACACTGCTGTCTTGATTACTGTAGCTACATACTGAGTGAGCCTCAGTATCATGTAGTGTTTCCTCCCACTTGATTTTTCTTTGTTAAGATTGTTTGAACTATTTTAGGGTCTTGCCTTTCCACGTAACTTTTAGAATGAAAGTTATTCTATGTCTACAAAAAATCTTGCTTGGATTTTTAAAAAAATAACTCCATAGAGAGATAATTCATATACCATACAATTCACTCCTTTAAAGAGTGCAATTCAATGTTTTCTTCGTGTATTCACAGGATCATACAATTGTGCAGAAAAGAGATAACATAGCGGTATTGAGACTGCTCTCCTTAGAAAGTCGTGCTTGCAAGATTGGCCCTTGTCTGGAGTCTGGGAACTTGGTTCCCAGGGTGTTCCCAGTCAACAGTTAACTGATAAGAGTGGTTCCCTGTGCCTAGACTCTTTGTGCAAACAATACAGTTTAGTTTTGGGGATCTGTCATTTTGGCACATGCTAGGAAGAATGTGCTTATGACCATCCCCCGATAAAAACTTTTGAGTGTAGAGTCTCATAACGGGCCTACGTGAACAGAAGCATCACACATGTGTTGCTGTATTTTTGTTGCACAGAGAAGTGCGCTCTGTGTGACCCCTCATGGGAAGGCAATAGCATATGGAAGCCTCCAGATCTCTGCCTCTTTTCACCTTATGACTCAACTATCCTTACTAGGTCTCTGTAGTAAATTTTAGCTATGGGTACGAGTGTATTATTTCAGTTTGCCTGGTTTATCTGGTACCACTGGGACTCCCTGCTGGTACTGCCTTGGGGGACTGGAGGACTTTTCCCAGACTAGGTGGGGAATCTGTCTCTGTGGAGTAGGGGCTCCCTCTATTGGTGCTCTCCAGCTGCCTCTGGGTGGAGTGGGGACAGAGGTTTCCTGGACAAGGCCACTTGCTATAGCTGGGTCTCTCTTGACAGATTAGCTCACACTCCTTAGTGTATCTTATGGTGGAAAAGGGTGTCTCAGACCCAGCGAGTAAGGAGAGTGCTTTCCCTAGCTGTTTATTTTCGGTGGGACTCTCTCTTGCTGCCCCTTGCTTGATTATTAGAGGGATGAGAGGAGAAATGGGTCTACCTGGATGCCGTGTCTTGCTAGGTAGGGGGTTGGGACACAGTGGGCCTGGGTGGGTGGGGGAAGATGCAGGATGCCCTATTGCTGTGCTGGTTGTGCAGTCCTGGGGTCCTCAACCAGCTCACTTTCTTCTTGCCACCTTTCAGAGTTTTTATTCATTTGCTTCTTGCATTATTTCCAGGGTTCATAGTTGTGCTTAGCAGGGAGGAGCAGAACAAAATGGATCTATGCCATCTTTTGGTCCCCATCAAAAGTCCCTACCATCATATTTCGACTCATCATATTTTAATTTGTTAGGCACCATCATATAATCAAGCATTCCAATCACCAGTAAATTAATTTATAATATACACATGGTCTGCTTTCAGAAGGTTTCTGAGGCAGCTAGAATGATGTCGAGTATACACAAGAGAGTGTAGATTCACTTTTCCTTGCTGCTCCCCTCTAATGCAAATACATACACCAGAAATTTGTCAGTGAAAGCTGGAAAGAAGGTGGACTGCCTAGAGTGGCAGTGTGACAGTGTGGTGAGTGCCCTAGGTTTTCTTTTTATGTTTCATGTATATCTGGACTGGATACTGGAGAGACCTGTAATCCAGAACTGTCAGCAGGCATAGATATAAATACCAAGAACAATCTGTACTCTCTGAACAAAGGACTAGAAGAGGGAAGCCTAATAGAGGCCTACAGGGGGCTGCAGCCCTTGCTCTTGGAGCACTTGGCTGACTGGTTTTTTCATATTTCTGTTCAAAAGGCATCTTCTCAAGGAGGCTTCCCATGACTCCATTCATTGTCTTCAAATAAATCTTGCTATTGTTCCTTTTTTATTGCCTTACATCTTTCCCACTAAAACTGACAAGAGGGAGACCTTGTTTGTCTTGCTTACTGCTTCATCACCGTAACTAGAACAGGGCCCGACTTACTGTAGGAACTCAAATATTTGTTGAATGAACAAATAAATGAACGGATGAGTTCTATAGTTTTCATTACTTGAAAACTGGAGAAATGAAGGTTTTATTTTGAGACCCAATTTTGTTGCACAGGTCCTTATAGAAAAGATACAATGAAATAGAAGACATTTTCGTCTGTATATTTCATAATTATTAACAGCATATATCATTAATTATATTTCTACATTCTAAAATATATATTTCGTATTTCTAAAAATGTGGAGTTGGTAAGGAGATTACTTTAGATTTTAGTGCTTAAAAATATCTCTTAATTGGCCAAGACTTTACAGAGTTTATCAATTATTAAATATTAATAAATACACACGAAAAAAAAACACGAAAAGCACCTGCTGCTGGGCCTATTTCATGGATAAATCAATGTTACCCTTGTTTTTACCTGTATCCCCCGACAGTCTTCCTTTTCCTTGTTGAGGATGAAGCCTCCTTCTTTCCCCATAAAGACCAGTTCCAGACCTTCTGTCTGTGACATTGACCCAGAGACCTCAGGACACTAAGGACCTCTAACTGCTGCTAAGTGCCAGCCATGTCATGCTGTGGGGCTCTCCAAACTGCCTGCTGGGTGCTCTGGGGCAAACAAAGAGTCACGGGCTCTAAGTCCAGTGTTTCAGGAGCATAGGGGTCAGCAAGCGGGAGAATACACTAGCACAAGCAAAGCTCTAACCCTAACTGAAATAAATCTCCTATCTATTCCCTTCCCTAACTTCTCTATTTTTTTGTTGATGTAATTTTTCCAACTTTGTGACTAATTGATGAATAAGACATTTAAGAGGAAGAGCTGGTTGGAAGAAAAATGTGATGACTTTATTTGAGGTTAAGTTTGAGGTTTTGATGGGACAGGCTGGGCTGAGTCATCTGCGCTTCCTTCTGTTGACACTGACTCAACCAACTGAAGACCCTGCCTTGGAGAGATCTTTCTGATCCGCCTCCTGTTTGGTCCAGGAGCTCATCTGAATGAGCACTGCAGCTTCGGAACCATCTTGAGGCTGACTCTTTCTTTCCTGATCTAGTTGGGGATGGCTTTGGGGGTCACACTTTGTGCAGATTCTATCTATTGGTATCATAGATTGAAACAAGGAAGTCAAGAGGCAGCAATGATTTGGAGGGAGATTACAAGTTTAGATTTCTACATACTAAGTATGATGTGCCAGTGGGTCATCTACATGGAGATGTCCAGTAGACAGCCCAAGAGGAATGGCTGGGAGGTGGGAGAGAAAAAGCCATCAAAAATGACTTAGGGGAGGAGTCATTCATAAGGGCGTGGTGATAGGTGAAGGATAAAGAAGGATAAAATATCTTGGGGCCAAAGGTTGGAAGAGCACCATTTGGTTGGGTCTCAGGAAAATGTCTGCTTATAAGGGGAGGAGAGAGATTGGAGACCCAGAGGGGTTGCTCTGGGGAAGAAATTGGATGAAAACAGTCTTGAGAGCTAAAGAAAGTTTTGAGAAAGAAGTGGCCAATTCCATCAAATTTTACAGAGCAATTGAGAAGAACAAAGATGCACTCAATGAAAAATGGCTCTGGCAATTGAGATGATAATTATAATGAAAAGTATCCAAGAAAATG
The DNA here is from genome assembly GCF_008692635.1 of Crocuta crocuta. Lineage (NCBI taxonomy): Eukaryota > Metazoa > Chordata > Mammalia > Carnivora > Hyaenidae > Crocuta > Crocuta crocuta. The sequence goes on along the minus strand of NW_027551558.1, from coordinate 5,405,672 downwards.
AACTGGAAATGCCTTTCTCTGGCCAATGATGTCAGAGACCAATTTGCCGCCCATATCAAAGCCATGTTGACATGATGTGTGTGTTTCCATCCTTAAGAAGGATTAATAACAGAACAACCAAAAAAAGCTGGATAGTGACCCATTACCAAAATACCTAAATGACAGATACTAACCTGTGATACCTTTTTTCTCCCAGAAGGTAGCAATACTGGGCATAGAAGAAAGAACTTCTCTTGATACAGATTCCATCATAATGATACCTGAAAAATAAAGGTTGTCTTAAAGATTATGTCAAGCCACCAGCATGCTTTACAGAAGCTACAGAATAGACTCGCTGATGAAGACTGAAGTTCTTCTCAGAGTTTTATCATTGATTCCATCTATTAGTTCTGTTACGTAGACAGTTTCCTACTACTTCATACACATCAGTTTTGAAACGGGCTTGCAAATGTTCTACTCTTGTTTCCCAATTTAGGACACTCTGGTCTTAGAGAGATGTGACAGGGAGAGCCTCCTGCTATCACTGCCATGAACCATTTTATTTTTATTTTTTATTTTTTTATTTTTATTTATTTCTAGGAGAGAGAGAGAGAGAGACAGCGTGAGCAGGGGAGGGTCAGAGAGAGAGGGAGTCACAGACTGAAACAGGCTCCAGGCTCTGAGCTGGCAGTCAGCACAGAGCCCGACGCGGGGCTCGAACCCACGAACCGTGAGATCATGACCTAAGCGAAAGTCGGACGCTTAACCGACGAAGCCACCCAGGCGCCCCTGCCATGAACCATTTTAATGTGAAGGGGAGTGATACTAATGTTCCCTGTACTGAGAACTGAACTCAAGTTCTCAGAAACCCAAGAGGGAAGTCGGTTCCTTCTCTCTAGCCCAGGCACTTTGCTGAGCTGGGAAACGTAGCTGCATGTCTAGGCTCACAGCAGCAGGACAAAACATTTTCAAATTAATTATTACCCAGTGTTTAGTTTGGCAAACACTTTGGCTATCTTCATTCCCTCATGAGTAGCAGGCCCTTTTCCTAATTTGGCTCCCGTCCCTTCTCACTGATTTCCTGATCTCACTGATTTCTCCTATTTTTCTTCATTTAGAAGGAACAACAAATAACAATAGTAATTGAGTGACAATTATAACCCGATGCACCTGATAACACTGGAATTTCCTTTTGCGTTAAAAATACATAGAATCTAGGTACCTGGTCTCCTGAAAATAATTCAGATATACTAATTAGATGAATACTTAGAACTTTTAGTTCAAAGAGTAATTAAAACAGTTCTATTGCTCTCTGTGTAATTATTTAAATATTTCAACAGTTAGACATTTATGTCTACACACTTAAATTGTTGAAACAAGAAAACACATTGTGACTTTCATATTTTTAACAAAATCACTAAGAAAATAGAAACTAATACTTCATTCTAGTATCACCTAAATTATTCCAGGCACTAGGATTTCATTTGAATTATGAGAATTCGTTGGTAATAGTTGAAAGTTATAGTTCATTTAGTTTTGCACTTTTTGTCACCCATTTTGTGATTTTTCAAAACGTCTGTCTTTTTTTTAACTTTTTTTTTTTTATTATTGAGAGACAGAGCTTGAGTGGGGGAGGGGCAGAGAGGGAGACGCAGAATGAGCTGTTAGCACAGAGCCTGATGCAGGGCTCGAACTCACAATCTGCGCGATCATGACCTGAGCCAAAGTCGGACGCGACTGAGCCATCCAGGTGCCCCTGTCTTTTAACATGTCAAATAATACAAGAATGATAAACCTACCTGGCACTTCCTCTCGTGCCTAGCCTCCGGGTACCCAGATCAGGAAAAACCAAACGCACAAGCTGAAAGAATAAGTCAGATTGAAAGCTATGATTTGAAATTTTAGAAATAAAACAGTTTCTTCTCTTACAATGTTTACATTGTATTTCCTCTTTTTTATTGTAAATAAAATATATGCAAATGAAATTTGGAAAAATCAAACAAGTAGCAAGACAAAAATATACCATTCAGAGGAAACCACCATTTAAACGCCAGTGTCGTTCCTTCTCATCTTTTTTTTCAAAGCCTCGATATGTGTATATGCTCTGTGGGTATACATGTGAAACAGCACGTGTGCGGTTTTACTTTCTACTTTCTCCCCTCCACATTGTACCATAAACATTCCCCTTGTCATGAAGAATTCTCTAAAAACGGGATTATCAGTAGCTGCATAATAGTCCATCATGTGAATTGCCATGATTTTACTATTTTCCTCTTTTTCCAGTGTGATAGTCATTTTCACTTTTAATTATTCATTTGTTTACCAATTTTTTTTTCGCGTTAAGGTTTTGGTAGCAAACGCTATTAAAATATTGAATAACATAGCTACTTCTGACTCAGCTTCTCATCTCCTGATTATGTTTGCGTTGTGTTTTGTTAGCACTGATCTATATTTATAATCTTACATTAAAAATAGGAGTCTGTTCCATTTTCCTTATTAGAAGAGGTCCATGACATGCACAGTATCCAAATGCATGTCTGTCGAAAGTGGAAATCCTGGAGCATGGTGGAATTAGAAAAATACAGAGCATGGAAGGCACAGTGCTTTGAGCAGTCAAGTAATGATTTCTGCTATTTTTCTACAATTCCCTCCATAATCATTTAGCCTCTTTTTTCTGCTTAGTTTCTTGTGACATCCCTTTTTCTTTTTTTCTTAACTTTCAAATAGTAGGATTTGACAGTGTCTAAGGTTTCTCTGGTCTGGTTCCAGCCTTATCAGTTCCTACTGGAAGCCACCCAAACCTGGGGGGTGGAGGAAAAAAAGTGAAGAAATAGGAAAGGCAAGTCTTACACAACTGAACATCAAGGTTGTGAGGCCAAACTGAGAGGTTCCTTGAGGGAAGGGGGATCAAAATGTGCAGATGAAGAATAAATGATAGGAGATAAAAGAAAACATCAGCAAAGTCTAAAAATGCAGAATTAGGGGTCAGAAATTCCTATTTTCAACTACAGATTCTGAAAATCCCATCACCTCTTAACTCACTTAAAACCTTCCCTATATATTAAGTTGTAAAACAGTGAGTACCTAAAAGAATTATCATGTACTATGCAGCAGGCCTGAGCCCTGGGAAATAATCTAGTGTTTTAGAGGGAGAAGCAGAAATAAATTGCCTAGTTGTCGGCAGCATAAAAATATATACATTTTATTTAATTGAGTAATACTAACCCCAGACTATTCTGTGATTCCATTTTATGATCAGGTACATCAATTAAAATGTAAAAATCAACTGAGATGATTATTTCCAAAAAAAGTAATAAGTAAAAAAAATGTTTGTACTTAATATACAGATATCTCACATAAATTAATAAATTACTTAATATACAGATATCTCACATAAATTAATAACAATATCTCAATAGAAAGTGGTCCAGTGATAATATGTATACACAAAAGATACATATGGCCAAAATGCATGTAAAAGTGCTTATCTTCCCTAGTCATCCAGTAAGCGCAAGTTGAAACAGCTAAATACAGTTCTTAACCAACAACTTTTCTAGGTTAAAAATATTAGGGATTTGGGATATCAGGAACTACCATGAGGATTGGGAATTGGTTACAATTCTAAAATGTCTCCGAGGGAAGTTACCAGGTACAGATGGAAACTAGGAAAGAGAAAAGTTATAAACAACCTAAATTTCCAATAATAGAAATGGTTAAATGAATTCTGGAATATCCACAAAGTATTTTGTACCATTATACAACATTTATTTTAAAATATTTTAATGTGAAAATGTTTATGATATTCTGAGAGATAAATAAGCATGTAATTATAAAAGATAATTATTACTTGAGTGCTTCCTATGTGCTAGCAATTCTCAATTCTTTTTACATGTGTTCTCTCATTAATTTCTTAAAAGTGTCTCATAAAGTAGGGACTATCATTAACATTATGAATTGTTTCATTTTACAGTTGATGATGTTGAGGCACAAAAAGATGAAATAACTTGCCCAGGGTTAGACTTAATTAGGTGGATTCCAGGCTTAGGGCTGTTAAAAAGCATACCATGTTGCAAAATCAACAACACAAGAAACAAGTGTCGGTGAGGATGTGGAGATAAAGGATCCCTCTCTCACTGTTGGGAGGAATGCAAATTAATGCAGCCACTCTGGAAAACAGTATGGAGGTTCCTCAAAAAGTTAACAATAGAGTTCATAGCAGCACTCAATAATAGCCAAAACATGGAAAGAGCCTGTGTCCATCAATGGACGAATGGATCAAGAAGATGTGGTTTATCTATACGATGGAATACTACTTGGCAATGAGAAAGAATGAAATCTGGCCATGTGTAGCAACATGGATGGACCTTGAGGGTGTTATGCTGAGTGAAAAAAGTCAGGCAGAGAAGGACAAATATCATATGTTTGCACGTATAGGAGGATTAGGAGGAACTTGACGGAGAAACAAGGGGGAGAAGAAGGGGGGAAATGGTGGGGGAGAGGGAGAGAGGCAAACCATGAGAGACTCTTGAATGCTGACAAAAACTGAGGACTGATGGATGTGGGGGGGAAGGGGGGAAATGGACATGGAGGAAGGCACTTGTGGGGATGAGCACTGGGTGTTATGTGGAAACCAACTTGACAAAAAGTATTTGTAAAAAAAAAGTTAACAATAGAAATATCTAATGATCCAGTAATCACACTATCAATAATATCCCCAAAATACAAAAACATGAATTCAAAGGGATACATGTACTCCTTTGTTTACTACAGCATTATTTACAATAGCCACAATACGGAAGCAGTCCAAGTGTCCATCGATAGAAGGATGGATAAAGAGATGTCACACACACACACACACACACACACACACACACACAGGAATATTATTCAGCCACAAAAAGAAAGAATGAAATCTTGCCATTTGCAACAACTTGGATAGAGCTAGAGAGTATAATGCTAAGCAAAATAAGTCAGAGAAAGACAAATACCATATGATCTCACTCATATGTGGAATTTAAGAAACAAAACAAAGAAGCAAAAAGGGAGGGAGAGAGAGAGAGAGAGAGAGAGAGAGACAAACCAAGAAACAGACTCTTAACTATAGAAAAACAAACTGATGGTTACAAGAGGGGAGGTGGGTAGAGGAATGGAGGAAATAGGGGATGAGAATTAGAGAGTACACTTATCATCACAAAAAAAAGAAGATAAAAAGTATACCATACTGCATGCTATCTATCCACCTATCCATCCAGTCTGTGCGCACCCATCCATACACCATTGTTCCAATCCATCCATCCATGTAGGATCCATACAATAGGATGAGGCATGAGGGTAACAGGCAACAGATAGCAAAGTGAATTTTGAGATGCACATTTGAGAGGACTTGCATCCTCAGGCATATAGCTAAAACTGGATTTTAAAACCCTAAAAAGCTCTCAACTCAAATCACTCATAAGGTAGAGAGAGGAGGGGTAAGGCGATTTCTTGTGGCAAGACCCTGTTACCTGTCTGTGAAGGGTGTGGGGGACAGGCTGTGGCTTAATCACCTCAGGCCTAGCAGAATGGAATTCATGATTCACTTGAGGAGCTCTTTGTGAGGCTCCTGCAGTTAGCATCTGGCTATAGCCTAGGACTCCTGATAGAGTTGGGCTGGCCAGTGGGCTTGGTGGACAGGAGAGGAGAGTGGCTACCACCTTGGTGTCAGCCGGCACACCCACAGTCTATTCAGGCCAAGAATGGTTGAGTAGTTGCCATGGCCAGAAGTTGTCTGCAAAAGAGCTGACATGTGGGAGAGCCTAGACTCTGCCCAGCAAGAGGCCCCCAGAATGGGTAGCCAGGCTTCTAAAAGAGTCAGAATCATTCACCAAGACAAGGAAGGCATACTATAACATTCCCATGGTCTGCTCTGAAGAAGCCACCGAAGGGACTAGGGAGCCAGAGTCTGCCTGGCCCCCAAAGTGTGAAGCTGAGGAGTAGGAACTTTCTAGCCATTTTTACTTTCCCTGCTCCCAGAGGGGTCAAACCATCCCTAGTGAGTTTCAGGGAGTAGGGGCAGGGAGGGAAGGAGAAGCCCCCATGCCTAGCTCTCTGCAGGCAAGAAGCTATCCTGGAGGGATGGGGAAAAGATTCTACTTTAAACCCAGTTCAGTCTGGATGTCATATAGAACTGGACATTCTAAGCATCAAACTGATATTACGTGGTAAGTTAAGAGTGACAATAGGGCTCTGTATCACCCAATGATTTCTAGAGAGGTCATTCTGCCCACTCATGGGCTTTTTCAGGAGGGGAGGAAGAACCACTCAATGAGCAGGTTCAAAGCACCATGGGAAACACAGGCAAAGTCACTGTGTGATTAGTGCCTCAGCTCTCATGCTGCTCACGTGTATGTGCATGTGTGCACAAACATGCAAATAAACTGTGTATGTGTGGCTACGTCTGTGGACAGTGAGGTTATAGTGGTATTTATTTTCCTCTTTTTTATACAGCTTTCTCTAAATTTCATATTTTCTATAAAGGGATTAGAATACCTTTATGATCAGAAAAACATCAGTAAATGTTATTTTTAAAAAGGAAGTCAGTGTTATGGAAATTCCCTCACCCATGTGAGATAACACTTGCATCAAGAATGAGCATTACCCATCATATGCCCAGGGCTGCCAAAAGAGCAAGAAACATTCCGACATCTGCACAGGAACTTGATGTGGAGTCTGGAATCAACTACACTCCCGGGGGAGGAGGGAGGAAATGAGAATTGGGTATTTTGTTGTTTCTCTTGTAAACATGCTTTGGGATCATATCCTTTTCCCCTTCCTCTCCCTTGTCCATTAGTCAAATTCAGCAGCAAGTGTCCCTTTCCAACTGAGGCTCCAGTGAGTGGCCCCATCTTCAGGCAAACCCCCAACGAGAACTGAAAGTTAGTACCTCAGGGTCTTGAAGAATGGATTCTAAGGCAAGTATTAAGATGAAAAAGGCTAACTAAATGCCCATCACCACACTAGATGGCAATCTCTTTATTTTTATTTTTTATTTTTAATGTTTATTTATTTTTGAAGGAGAGAGAGAGACAGAGTATACGCAGGCAAGGGGGAGAGTGAGAGGGACACACAGAATCTGAAGCAGGCTCCAGGCTCTGAGCTGTCAGCACAAAACCCAGTTTGGGGCTCGAATTCATAATCTGTGAGATCATGACCTGATACCATCTTCATGTGCACAGCAGGAAACATGCACATGAATGTTCACAATAGCAAAAAAACCCAAAATAAATAAATAAAAAAATCCAGAAACAACCCAAATGCTCATCAGTAGGACAGTGGATAAGTAACTGTGAAATATTACACAATGGCCAGATGAATCTAGATGAATCTTAAGATAATATTAAGTGGACAGAGTCCCAAAAGATGACAAATAACATGATACCCCTTTTTAAAAAAGTTAAGCCACAAATATTAAAAATATGCATTAAAATATATGTATTCTAACATATATAAAATAGGTTAGACAAAGAAAGCCGAATACCATATGATCTCACTTACATGTGAACATAAAAAAGATAAAACAAAACAACAAAAAGAAACAAACTCACAGATGCAGAAAACGGGTTGGTGGTTAAGAGAGGCAAGGGGCAGAAGAGATGGGCAAAACGGGTGAAGGTGGGGGCGCCTGGGTGGCTCAGTCGGTTGAGAGTCCTGCTTTGGCTCAGGTCATGATCTCACAGTTCGTGGATTCGAGCCCTGCATCGGGCTCTGTGCTGACAGCTAGCTCAGAGCCTGGAGCTTGTTTTGGATTCTGTGTCTCCCTCTCTCTCTGACCTTCCTGTTCATGCTGTCTTTCTCTCTTTCTCAGAAATAAATAAAACATTAAAAAATTTTTTTAAAAATGGGTGAAGGTGGTCAAAAGTTTAGCAAATACATATAAATGCACTAAAACCCTTTTTTAAAAAGCAAGGTGATGAGCAGGTTGATGATTCCCACCAGCGGGAGACAGGGAGATGAGACACGGGGCCACTGGTGACGTGGGTCATGTGCAGTGGTGATTTCACAGATGTTTACCACATTGTTAAACACGAACTAATCAAATGGAATGAGGCCATGCATGGATTCATGATGACAGTGTGTCATGAGCCGCTTCAATTCTGTCCATCTGAGGCCACTGAAAAGAGGAAGAAGGAATGAAAAAAGGAAAGAACAAAGGGAGGGATGGAAGATTTTGAACTGGTATCATTGTGGCCCTGTGAGCAAGCTCCTTGTCATCCACATCATTTCAGCCCAGGCCAGGTGGCTGCCCAAATGCGTATGGTTGTGCAAGGTCCCTAACAGGGAGTCGAGCGGGTTTTCATCAGCCTGTGCTCTGCTTGCCAAGCAAGATCCTGGGGCAGGACTGTGTCTGCCCAGAGGAAAAGCACAGCAATGTGCTGTCCCATCACCCAGCCTTAAGCCCTGTGGCTGTCTCTGTCCAGTGAGGGCATTTTGTTCTCATAAAAAGCTCCACCCAGAGGTGCTTTCAAAGGGATCTTGCACTGGGTGTGGAATTGGACCAGGTGACCTCTAAGATCTCTTTGAACTCAAGGATATTTTTCAAGGAATAACAAGTGGAAAGAGGTCTGACCTACAATTCAAGAGACTGGATTGGACACTGTAAGAGAGCAAACTTTGTCACCCCAACATGTGTCTCTTTAGTATGTGGGTTATTTTAGGCCAATTATTTTAAGAAAGAGAAGGCTCAGGAAGAAACTTTGACCCTTCCCCTAACGGCATAAAAGAATTTAGAGGACCTGCTATCCTCCAAGGGAGGTGTCATCATTGAAAGCTACAGTATATATTAACTAGGTGTGGAAGAGAGGGAGGAATTTAACAAAATCTGTTTGTTAAAATTCCTCTGTCATTTCTATATGGCCCAGCTAACATTTACCCTTTTTCATCTTCCTGTGCATTGCATTCCTTCCCTTTTGAAATCCCACATTCCCACCGCCTTCTCCTTAGCTCTGGATGGCATATAAGCCTCAATTGTCTGACTGCCAGGTAGGCTGTAGGGAGCCCCTACACATACATAATTAAATTTGATTTTCTCCTGTTAATCTGTCTCTTGTCAATTTAAATCTTAGGCCGACCAAAAGAACCTGAAAGGGTAGAGGAAAATTTATTTTCCCAAACACAGCCAAGCATTGCAACTAGCTGTGGGGTTCTCAGCCTTCATCACTGCTGCTTTGTTTTCTTGACTTCTAACACTACTTGCCTCGGCCAATGGCCATGACACGAGACAAGGCATTAAAGATGCCAACTGTTTCCTCTCACCCACATGTCCTTCCTGCAGGTCTCTCTTACCACAGACTGTTACAATGTCGGGCACTGGGGCAGGAGGTCAGGTCCAGCATCATGGGAAGCACCGTCTGAGCAGCCAAAATGGGAAATCAGGAAGCCAGTGAAGGAAACTGGCTTCTGGGAAGGGACATGGAACAGGCAAGTAGAGAGGAGCAGAATCCCAGTGGTTTAAGGATAAACCAGAGGGAAAGTAAGGTGATGCCTGGTGACTTAACAATCTAGTTGTGGGCTGTCTGAGATGGGAACCATCAGCTACACATGGGAACTGCACACTTGAAATGTGGCTAGCCCAAACTGAGATGGACTGTACGTGTAATATGCACCTGAGTTTTGAGACTTAGCATGAATAATGAAAAAGTAACTCACCAATTTTATAATATAGATTCCATGTTGAAATAATATTTTAAACATTTTGGCTTAAATTTTAAAATATTAAAAATCAATTTCACTTTTGAAAATCCTTTAAGGAGCACCTGGGTGGCTCAGCCAGTTTAAGCATCCGACTTTGGCTCAGGCCGAAGTTTGTGTGTCAGGCTCTGTGCTGACGGCTCCGAACCTGAAGCCTGGAGCCTGCTTGCGATTCTGTGTCTCCCTCTCTCGCTCTGCTTCTCCACCACTTACGCTCTGTCTCTCTCTCTCTCTCTAGCAAATATAAATAAACATTAAAAAAATTAAAAAATAAAACAAAATACTTTAAAACTGAGGTTACTAGGATGTTTTAAGTTATATCTATGGCTCCTGTTACATTCTGTTGGGCAGCAGTGGATTAGACTCTATGAAATCCAAACTTTTTACAATAGGATTTAATAAGATATCTCTTTTCCTTTAAAAAATTCTCCTTTTAACTTGTTTTGAGTTGGTGTCTGTCTATTTCTAAAAACCAGATGGAAAAGTGCCTTGGAAATAAACACAACTCTATGGTTGGAAGTTATTATTGTTAATTTAATAACAATTAAGTTCCATGATTCTATTAACTTTTTCCATCAACAAATCCTATTGGCTCTGTTTTCCAAATATACTCAGAATTTGACTCCTTCTCACTGCTACATCCCTGTCCACTCTCTGCACACCTGGGCTCTTCTCACCTCCCTGGTTTGACCTTGAGGTCCTGAGAACCATCCTGGTCCTCTCTCCCTATTCTCCTCCCTCCAGCTGTTGCAGCCTCTGTGCTGCTCAGGCTCCTTCTCGCCTCAGGGCCTTTGCATTGGCTCTGCCGGTGCTGCTCTCTGATCTATACCCACATCCTCACTGCCTTATCTCTTCGAAGTCTGGACTCAAATATTGCTTCTTTTTAAAATTTTTTTCAAAGTTATTTATTTATTTTGAATGAGAGAATGAGCAGGGAAAGGGCAGACAGAGATGGGGACAGAGGATCCGAAGCCAGCTCTGTGCTGACAGCAGTGAGCCCTATGTGGGGCTCAATCTCACGAACCACTAGATCATGACCTGAGCCAAAGTCAGACACTTAACCCACTGAGCCACCCAGGTGCCCATCAAATATTACTTCTGAGGGAGGCCTTCCCTGTCGTCTTCCCTAAAATTATAACTCTTATTACACACACATACCCTCCGTATCTCCTTCCTCTTAGCATTTGTACTATCTAATATCTCATGCATTCTATCTGATTTATCTGTCTCCCCTAAGTATAAATAAATTTACTAAGGCAGGACTTTTTCTTTGTCTTGCTCATTATTGTATTCCCAGCATCTAAAACAGTGTCTGGTACATAGCAGCTTCTCAATAAATATTTGTTGTATGTGGAGGATCTCAGAGAGCCTATCCTTGTGTTAATAAATGTTTGCTCTATATTGTATGGTCTACACAAAGCTCCTGACACAGCCCTTAACCTCCAGAGAGGATATTTAAAAGTGGCCCTTGGAGTTCGTGTGGTGCCCGAGTTGGCATTTCTGTGCAGGGAACAATGGCCCCAACAAACCTGGCTGATTGGAGCGTTGACAGGTGCCATAGTTGCTCTTTCTGAGGCATCATCCCACTTCTTACCTTTCCAGCCTCCTCACTATGAAGTGTGGATAAAGGACAAAATGGCTTTTCAAAGGAGATAAAGAAGTATATTACCCATCTGGTTGGCTTCCTAGAGTGAAGCCAATTATTCCCACTAGACCCAAATAAACTGTGGTATTTCCTCATCAGTTCACTTGCACACTTTCTTTTTAATTCAGTGAATACTGTACTTTTATCTTTACAACCTACCTTCCCAAATGTGGCTGGGTTGACTTGGGTCTGAGCATTTTGACCACAGGTCTCCACATAAATCTCATACATCAGGCAGCGAGGCACACTGTACCCTTCACAGATATAGAAATTGTCAACCAACCTGGAGGGAGAGGAAGACAAGGCAGAGGAAATTGGCATCAGTTTTTCTAGAGTAGGACATTTTGGTAAGGATCAATAGTCAAACCATAAGTGTGGGATCCAAGGGAATGAAACCTGTTTATTGAATGCAAAGGCTCACCAAACAGCATCAATAATGTACCTTTTTGTTCTCAACCCAGACATAATGTATTTATTTTTTATTAAGTCTTTAATTTTAATTCTAGTATTGTTAACATACAGTGTTATACTAATCACATACAGTGTGATTAAACAATTCTATACATGAGTAAGTGCCTATCATAAGTGTATTCTTTTTTTAAAAATATTTTTATTTATTTCTAGGAGAGAGAGAGAGAGAGAGACAGCGTGAGCAGGGGAGGGTCAGAGAGAGAGGGAGATACAGACTCTGAAATAGGCTCCAGGCTCTGAGCTGGCAGTCAGCACAGAGCCCGATGCGGGGCTCGAACCCACGAACCACGAGATCATGACCTAAGCAAAAGTCGGACGCTTAACTGACTAAGCCACCCAGGCGCCCCGATAAGTGTATTCTTAACTGCCATCACCTAATTCACCCATCCTCCCTTCTGGTAACCATCACTTTGTTTTCTGTAGCTAAGAGCCTGTTTCTAGGTTTGTCTCTCTTTATTTCCCTTTGCTCATTTGATTTGTTTCTTAAATTCCACATATGAGTGAAATCATATGGTATTTGTTTTTCTCTTACTGACTTATTCTGCTTTGCATTATACTCTCTAGATCCTCCATGTTGTTGCAAATGGCAAGGTCTCATTCTTTATTACGGCTGAATAATATTCCATTATATATATATATCATATATATACATATATATGCGATATATGTATATATATGATATATATATATATATGTATCACGTCTTTATCCATTCATCTATTGATGGACACTTGGGCTGTTTCCATAATTTGGTCATTGTAAGTAATGCTACAGTAAACATGGGGTGCATCTCTTTGAATTAGTGTTTTTACATTTTCTGGGTAAATACCCAGCAGTACAATTACTGGATCATAAGGCAGTTCTATATTTTTAAATGTTTATTTATTTTTGAGAGAGAGAGAAAGGGAGGGCCGAGAGAGAGGGAGACACAGAATCTGAAGCAGGCTCCAGACTGTGAGCTGTTAGCACAGAGCCTGATGCAGGGCTCAAACCCACGAACCATGAGATTATGACCTGAGCCAAAGTCGGACACTTAACCAAGTTATCCAGGTGTCCCTGGGTAGTTCCATTTTTAACTTTTTGAGGAGCCTCCATATTGTTTTCCATAGTGGCAGGACCAGTTTGCATTCTGATTGTGGTCTTTTAATGATCAACATGGTAGGTTTTTATTGTTTTGTTTGTTTTTCAGTCTTTTTTGTTTTTGGCATGTGGGCATATTAAAAAGAAGCCCAAATTATTGGCTCATCAGGCACAATCTCTAGAGCTAAAAAGTGGGAATTATGAACTAGCAGGTGACTGCTGGAGCCAGCACAGCCCATCAGTCCCTGTGTGCCTGTGACCCAGGGCACGTGTGCAACACTTTGCCTCCCTCACCCCGTTGTTTGCACAATTTTTAAACCTGAGTCCTATAGGGCAGGCCACTATATTTTGATCCTTTAAACTGAGATGAGATATAGAATACAAGAAACTGAGAGGCAGGGATGCTTTTTCTTTCCAGCTGAGTGGCATTTCTATGCGATCTGCAGCACCCTAGACCTCTGCTCAGGGTGAGGTCTTCACTGCTCAAGTGCTCCCGTGCCCAGGGGCAGGTGGGGGCCCCTTGGCAATGAGGGGCTCTACCTGTGGCTCACAGCCCACAGCCAGCCCTCTGTTTCAGCAACCGGTATGTGTGTGGGGCAAGAAGTAAGGGAGACTGAGGTCCAACAGTGTGGTCCATAGGGACATCTGATCACAATCTTCCCTTTCCTGGTTGAGGAGAGACTCTTGGGGTTCTTCGCATTCTCTTTCTGTTTCAGAGAAATATGCAAAGTAAGCCAATATAATTCTGAAACACAGAAGAATTTTTCAGCAGGGAATTTACCAATATTTCTTATCCTTTCTCATTGATGATATACAGCTTATTTTCTGGGATGACGTATGCTGAGGCCCAAATTTACTTTTCTTCAGCACTGAAGACCATAGTCACAGTTGCCGACTCATTGGCTTCCTAGAAAAACAAAAAACTAATATATGGCAGGGGGTGGAGGGAGGAATCTTTGGCCCTGTATCTGAGGTGTATAAATGACCACAGGCCAGGTGGCTTAAAACAACAGAGATTATTCTCTCACAGTTCTGGAGGCTGAGAGTCCAAAATCAAGGTGTCCATAGGAATGGGTCCTTCCAGAGGCTCTGAGGGAGAATGTGTTGTATGCTTTTCTCCTAGCTTCTAGTAGTCACTACACATCCTTGGCATTCCTTGGCTTACAGATGCATCACACTCACATCTGCCTCCGTCTTCACCTGGGCTTCTCTTCTCTGAGCGTCCTCTCTCCTCTTGTTATAAGGACACCAGGGATTGGATTTATGGCCCAGCTGAATCTAGTATGATCTCATCTAAACTAATTACATCTGCAAAGACTCTGTTTCCAAATAAGGTCACATTCTGGGATTCCAGATAGATATGCATTTTAGGGGAACACTATTCAACCCAGTACCTGCCCAAGGAGGGGATTTTCTTTTCTTTTTTTTTTTTTTTACAAATAGTTTATTGTCAAATTAGTTTCCACATAACACTCAGTGCTCATCCCCAAAGTGCCCTCCTCCATGCCCATCCCCCCCTCCCCCCCACATCCATCAGTCCTCAGTTTTTCTCAGCATTCAAGAGTCTCTCATGGTTTGCCTCTCTCCCTTTCCCCCACCATTTCTGCCCTTCTTCTCCCCCTTGTTCCTCCGTCAAGTTCCTCCTAATCCTCCTATACGTGCAAACATATGATATTTGTCCTTCTCTGCCTGACTTATTTCGCTCAGCATAACACCCTCAAGGTCCATCCATGTTGCTACACATGGCCAGATTTCATTGTTTCTCATTGCCATGGAGTATTCCATGGTATAGATAAACCACATCTTCTTGATCCATTCGTCCGTTGATGGACACTTAGGCTCTTTCCATGTTTTAGCTATTGTGGAGAGTGCTGCTATGAACATTGGGGTACATGTGCTCCTATGCCTCAGCATTTCTGTATCCCTTGGGTAAATTCCTAGCAGTGCTATTGCTGGGTCATAGGGGAGTTCTATTGTTAGCTTCCTGAGGAACCTCCACACTGTTTTCCAGAGGGGCTGTACCAGTTTACATTCTGAGGGGATTTTCTAAGAGTCTCCTTAATGTCATTGTGAGAAAGTGACATTTGAGATGCTTCACAATGGCTTAAATATAGCTGCTCTGGCACCAATTATCTGGCTCAATCTTGAATACAGGATGGTGTCTATTGGTGGGGTGGGAACAGGGAGTGGCAAATTCATATAACTAGGTGACACTTATATTTTTTTGTTAAGATACCACTTGCTTATACATGAAAAACCCAGACCTGAAGTATCACAAAAAATAGCTACGCTTGGGGCACTGCAGCAAAATGTGATAGATGTTAAGTTCAAACTCACTGTTGTTTATTCATAGTGACTACTGATTTAGTCATGGAATAGTCTTCTTAAAAAAGAAACATACAAAATATTCACTCTAGTGAATACACGAACTCTAGTTTAAATTTTTGCGAACTGTTCTTCCTCATCATGGAGATTCATTTGTTCCAGGCCTCCGTGAACTGTGTCCTCCTCTTTCAAAATGGCATTACTGATGCTGATGCATGGAATACCATGCTATACCATGGAATACTACATGGCAATGAGAAACAATGAAATCTGGCCATGTGTAGCAACATGGATGGACCTTGAGGGTGTTATGCTGAGCGAAATAAGTCAGGCAGAGAAGGACAAATATCATATGTTTGCACGTATAGGAGGATTAGGAGGAACTTAACGGAGGAACAAGGGGGAGAAGAAGGGGGGAAATGGTGGGGGAAAGGGAGAGAGGCAAACCATGAGAGACTCTTGAATGCTGACAAAAACTGAGGACTGATGGATGTGGGAGGGAGGGGGGATGGGCATGGAGGAGGGCACTTGTGGGGATGAGCACTGGGTGTTATGTGGAAACTAATTTGACAATAAACTATTTGTAAAAAAAAAAATGGCATTACTGAGCCTGCTGGGTGCACAAGGCCAAATAATACTATCAATAAGAGTGAAGGTCCATGATGAGACTCTTTTCTCTGTCACACACCTAAACAAAGGGCTGCTTTCTGGCTTTAAGCCTTGCACTGTTGCTTGGTGACTTTGCTGCTTTGATCCTGGCTGTACCCCATTTCAGTCCATGTGCCTTTGGTCACTTCCCCAAAGTCTTCAGCCAGATCTCAGAGACTGGCCTGTGGTGGGCAGCCAGCATACATTAACTGGGAAAAATGGAAGGTTTGAAAGAGGTTTTAGTTTGTTCAGAATGAGCATCTATTCACGGTCATGCCTTTCCTTCAGCTCAAATAGTAGTTTCTTCAGCACTTAGTCTCCTATGTGCATAGGAAATTATGATGATGAATATTGCCCAGGGCTTTGCATATAGTGGACCCAGGCTTAGCCTCTGAGTCGGAGATCCCCCACGGGGCTTTTGTGACTGGAGAACAAGCACATGATGTGCCCAGTACACTTGCGGACACACGGAAGCTCTGATTGATACCATTTCAGTGTTCACCTCCAAAATCTTGAGCGGAAGCAAGAAAGACGTTCATGTTAGTAGACCGGCAGCACAAAAACAGCTCTGAAAAGTGAGCCTGACTTTCAGCTCCATGTGGATCCAAGGAAAGGCTGGCTGTGGATGTGCAGGCAGTAAGACTGGGCAGAACCACTAGCAGGTGGGATTGGTTCATGATTTCATACTACGCCACCAAAATGTTGTTTGGTGATCCATAATTATACAGCCTGTCCAGGTGTGGAGTGAATCAGATCACTGGATTCCTTGCTGAGCTGCATAAGCACTGTATTTTCCAGGTCTCACAATCAGATGAAGTTGATTGCTAGGATCTTAAAAACATTCATGATGTTCTCCACGTTTTGAGTGATGGAAAGTCTGATAATAGCCAACATCAGAGCACACATACCTAGCCCTGCGATTACCACATTTTCCGAGTATTCCTTTTCATGGTAAAGAAAGCTATAACTCAGGGAATTACATATGCTGGGAATTACAGTACCCTTTGGTTCAGCCTGATCCAAAGCTCCTATGAATTCTGTGTCTTTCAAAATAAATTTGCATTTCATTAATTTCCACAGTCCTTCGAAATTTGAGAAAGACATATTCTATGTGGGAGACAGTTATTTTAGTCTATGGCCAGGCTCAGCATGCATCGGGATTAGAAGATGCTTAGTTTCCTCTGAGGTCTGAAGCCAGGGGCCCCACCTAGTCAGATCTGTTTGGTCTGCACCCCCCAGCAGGGGAGGTCAAGTCCCTGGTCTTCATCCCTTTGTGCTCCCCCGAGATCTGACCACTTTTCTCTCCATTTCTACTGTCCTTTCTGCCTGTGAAACAGAAAACATCTATTACTTCCATTCTTGGAGATGGTTCCACTCCTCCTTGGAGGAGAATTTCTTTCTCTTTGGAGAATTTCTCATCTGCTTAGGACAGTGGCACTGAAGCCTCTGTGAAATGTTGAGGACCTGACTAGTGACTAGAAAAAGAAGCAATGAAGTAATGCTGAAAATGGTACATTTCTTCCACATGACAATAGTCAGTCTCCCTTGTCTTTCACTGGGAAGCCTGAGCGGTTGCTGAGTGTCTGGACAGCTCAGCCACCAGTCAGTGCCCACTGCTGCTCTTCTAGGAAGCTGGTCTCCTTGGGCATCTTCTAAGACCCTCCAGGGTGCCAAGGCTCTGGGTTACAAACTGAGCGGCTCTATTGTGTGTGTGGTTTTTAAAAATATATATTTATTTTTTAATTGTGATAAAATATGTATAACAAAATTTACCATTTAAAAATATACAGCTCAGGGGCATTAAGTACCTTTGCATGGTTGTGCAGCCTTCACCATCATCCATCCAAAGAACGCTTTTCATTTTGCAAAACTGAAATTCTGTACCCATGAAACACTGACTCCTCACTCCCTGTCCCCCAGCCCCTGGCAACCACCATTTTACTGTCTGCCTCTATGAACGTGACTACTTTAGGTCCCTCATACAGGTGGAATCATATAATATTTACCTTTCTGTGACTGGCTTATCTTATTTAGCGTGTCTTCAAGTTTCATCCATATTGTAGTAAGCATCAGAATTTCCTTCTTTTTTAAGGCTGAGTAATAGTCCATTACATGTACATATCACATTTTGTTTATCCATTCATCTGTTGATGGATACTTGGATCATTTCCACCTTTTGGCTATTGTGGATAATGCTGCTATAAACATGTGTGTGCAAAAATCTGTTTGAGGGGCGCCTGGGTGGCTTAGTCGGTTAAGCGTCTGACTTTCGCTTTGGTCATGATCTCATGGTTCGTGGGTTCGAGCCCCGCATCGGGCTCTGTACTGACTGCCAGCTCAGAGCCTGGAGCCTGTTTCAGTCTGTGACTCCCTCTCTCTCTGACCCTCCCCTGCTCACGCTGTCTCTCTCTCTCTCCTAGAAATAAATAAAAAATACTAAAAAAAAATCTGTTTGAGCCCCTGCTTTCAGTTCTTTGGGACACATACCCAGAAGTGGAACCGTGGGATCATCAGGGTAGTTTTATTGTCAGTTTTCCTGAGGCACTGCTATACTATTTTCCATCTGGCTGTACCATCTTACATTCCCACCAACAGCGCACATGGACTCCAATTTCCCCATGTCTTTGATAACACTTGTTATTTTCTATTTTTGTTTGATAATGTCCCTCCTAATGGGTGTGAAGTGCATGGGGCTGTGTTTTTAAGGCCAATGTTAAAGCCACCTGTACCAGTGATCTGTTGAATATTCCACCTCTTAGACTGGATGCTTAAAGAGAAGCCTTCTGCAGGAAACTATGCTTCTCCTCACCTCTACTGCTCCACCTCTTCCCAAACTTGAAGAGCATGACCCCTGTGTTTTAGAGGTCTGCTGGGATAGGAATTAGTTCAGCTCACTGCTACAATGGTCTACAGCATCCTAAGTGATTTAAGGCATCTGCACAGCAGGCAGCCTGCATTGTCAGTTCACAAGCAATGTTAGGAAAGTGTCCAGGTATTTTTGCATCTCTAATCATTCCTTCAAGTCTCTGGAATATAATGCAAACCTCAGAAACTCTAATTTACTAACTGGTGACCTGGAATATTTAACAAAGTCATCCTCATAGTCCTTTCTTTCAAGAAAGAGACACTGTGCTGAGGGGTCTGAGTTAGCGACTATAAAAGAAAGAGCACTGCTGTGTAATATTCTGAAAACACGATGTGGGCTCTCATATGTATTTAAAAATTTTTTTTCTCTTATGCAAGATAAAATATATCAAACATTTTCTGTTGGAGGAAAAGGGTAACCCTTTAGGGCTTTTCATGTTATAATCACAAACACACCCACTCATACAATTTTTTCAAGAAGCCTTTCCTGAAAAATATTTCTTAAAACCTTGTTAAAAAGTAATCAGATCTCTGCTACTTATTCACCTTATAAATGTTAGGTTTTAGGTTTTAGGACTGGTTTCAATTATTTTCCTATTTATGAAAAGCTACAAGCCCATGAGTTCATCAGTCCCAAGGGCTAATGATATTTTTCTTTCCAGTTTTTCTGCCCCTATTTAAATAGCCAGAAGTGAATTTCACAAACAGTGTGGAATGCATTGTTAAAGCTAAAAATTGCTTTGCTTTAAATTAGAAAACATCCCATTCTGGATGTCATACCAAGGGGAAACATTTCCTCTTGGGGCCAAGGCCCATGTGACTTCAGATGTGTATGTAAAGCACGAGTCCAACCAACAGGCCCCCTAGTTGGGGGTGTTCTGGATTGCTTCCCACGGTCAGTGTGACCAACAGGGAAGCCCTTCCATGGAAAACCCACACCAGGAGGGCTTTACAGTGTGTGTGTGTGTGTGTGTGTGTGTGTGTGTGTGTGTGTGTGTGTCTCCAGTCCCATCCGCAGCTCGGGCAAGCCAGCAACAAAAGGCGCTGGTCCTGGGTGCGAACGTCTGTCCTTCCAGACCTTTTTTAAAAATCAGGGCTTCGGAGAGCCGACGGTCGCTCCTCACCCTGGGGACTGGCCCCAGGTCCTGGGAACAACAGCGGAGGGAGTGACTCCTTCCCCGCTTTTCCTGCACCACCTCTTCCATTTTATCTGCCCAGGGCGCCTCCCAGCCCTAACCTTGAAACCCGGCCCGGTGGGAAGACGCCGGGGCCGCTCACCACTGGATGATGCCGCCGTGCAGGCCCGGGGTGCCCGCGCCGCCTAACGGGGCGGCCGGCACATCCTCGGCCATGGCTCAGAGCCGCGCCCGCCGCACCGAGGCAGGGAGCTGGCGGCGGCGCTGCACCCGTCGGACCGTCGCCGCTCCTCGGTGTTTACTTTAGAGCTGGGCGCGCGGGGGGCGCGGGGGCCGGAGCCGAGGCAGCGGGCTGGAGCCCCCTGGCGCGCGGCGCGGGCTCCTCGGTCAGGCCCCGCCCCCTGCTGTGAGGGTTGGTTGGGGGCGGACGGGGTAGCCGGCCCCTGATTCAAAAGATAGAAAGACAGAAATACAGAAGGCGCTCTTCTCACCTTGCTACCAATCCATCAAACAAAGGAGGAAGCAATAAAGAGAAACCAATGTATAAGTCTCAGACCAGGTCGCGGTGTTTGACTAACAGTGGTCTTCAACCCTGTCCGCACTTTGGAATTACGTGGAGTTTTCAAAAACATTGACGCCCCAGCGCCAACACCAAAGGGTCTGATGTAATTGGTCTGGGGATAGGAGGGGCGTGGGCAAACCGGCTTTTACAAACTCCCCAGGACTTTAGTGATGCTGGTGTGCAGCCAGGGCTGAGAACCACTGGTCTTGAGTTTTGAAGGGAGCCGGGATCAGGACTTTTAAGAGGACGACCCCAGGTTGCTCTAGCCTTAGCTCCTGCTGGGAATTGCTGCCTCGGAGTGATCCCCTGAGCCTGCGGCCAGGTGCCGGCTGTCTTTGTCCTCAAGAGCTATATGTTCACGTCGGTGCTGCATGGTGTTGCATGATGTTGAACTGCTCACTCTCTCCCAACCTCACTTCTCTTGTGTGGTTATTGCTAAGTATTAAGTGAGCTAATAAATGCAGGATGTGTGGCATAAAGAAGAGCTCAGTCAGACAACTGTTACTTTGGCTGCTGACTGCACAAGTTCTGTCATAAGGATTTCTTCATCTAGTCTAAAAATACACTTCACAACTCCACAAAAGCAACAACAAAACAGCACAATTAAAAAATGGGCAAAGGGGGCGCCTGGGTGGCCCAGTCTGTTAAGGGTCGACTTCAGCTCAGGTCATGAGCTCAGTTTGTGAATTTGAGCCCCACGTCAGGCTCTGTGCTGCCAACTCAGAGCCTGGGGCCTGCTTTGGATTCTGTGCCTTCCTCTCTCTCTGCCCCTTCCTCACTTGTGCTGCGTCAATCTCTCTTTCTCTGTAATGAGCAAAGGACTTGAATATTTTTACCAAAAGAAGATGTACAAATGGCTAATAAACACATGGAAAGATGTTAAATATCATTGGCCACGAGAGAAATGCAAATCAAAATCACAATGAAATATCACTCTACACTCATTGGGATTGCTATTGTTAAAAAGAAGAAATAAAACAAAATCACAATTGTTGATGAAGACGTGAAGAAAGTAGAACCATGTTCTCTTGCTGGTGGGAAGGCAAATGGTGCAGCTGCTATAAAACCAGGCAGTTTCTCAAAAAATTAAAAATAGAATTAACACAGGACCCATCATTCCACTTCTAGGGTATGTACTCTTGGGGAGGAAAAATTTTCCTTCATCCTTCAAAAATTTCTATGGCTGGTCTAAGGATTAAACTTGCATCAGGCAGATTAACGGGAGAAAAACAAATTTAATTTTGTATGTATGGGAACCACACATACATACATGAAAGGTATAAAGAGAAAAGTTAGATGAGGTTTATATGCCATCCTGAGCTGAGGAATGGGTAGCGGCCTGGGGATTCAAAGGGGAACAGGGCAATTCATAGGACAATAAGAAAAAGGGGCAAACATTTGGTAATTAGATGTTTGCCCTGCCATACTGATGAGTTATACAAATAAAATTTATCTCTGTAGTAACTTTATTCTGGGAAACATCCCCAATTTAGATGGTTCTAGGTGGTTAAGGGAGGGGCAGAAGTTTCTCTTGAGCCCACAGGGTGTCAGTTACCTTTAGTTCAAAATAGTCCCCATCCTAACATGGCACATTCTGGGGAGACTTGTTCTGAATTCCTTCAGTATCCAAAAGAACTGAAAGCAGGGACTTGAACAGACATTTGTAATTTGTACCTCATTCATAGTGGTATTATTCATAATAGCTAACAGGTAGAAGCAATCCAAGTGTCTGTCAATGGATGAATGCATTCACACAATATTTCTGTGGTATTTACATACTATGGAATATTAGCCTTAAAAAAGAACGGACCTCTATTACATGGTACAACATGAATGAACTTGAAAGACATTATGCTAAATGAAATAAGCCAGTCACAAAAGGATGATTCTACTTATATGAGGTACCTAGTACTGTCAAACTCATAGAGACAGAAAGAATGGTGGTTACCAGGGTCTGGAGGAGGAAAAATGGGGAGACATTAATGAGTATAGAGTTTCAGTATGGGATGAGGGGAAAAGTTCTGGAGATTAATAGTGGCAGTAGTTGCATAATGTACATTACTTAATGCCACTGAATTGACATCTTAAAACTGGTTAGAATGGTAAATTTTATGTTATGCATATTTTACCATAATTTAAAAAATCTTCCTCAAAAAAAAAGACACCCTCCCCACCCCCGCAACACCACACGCATACATTTTGGAAGCAGGGCAGAGTTTCATTCAACAAACAGCAGTGTCTCTCTTCTGTGTGATAGCACTAGAGAGTAGTTGCTGGGGCATACTAGAGGTCTCCAGGGCCAACACTCTCCCTCTAATGGGACACCATCATCAGGTACCAGGAGTAAGTTTCCAAAAGCAGTTCTAGAGGGGAGATCACAGGACATTCATTGAAAAGAGCCTGAGCCTTGAAGTTTGGCCACGTCACTGGAGCCAACCTCAGATGGCATCTGGCTTCCCTTTAGGGAGCTACACCAGGAATCAGCCTGGTCCTGAAATTTGGGGAGAGTATTTTTCTGGTGTAGGGGGTGGGGTGGGAAGGACTTATGATCAGTAAGTGATGGAGGCCGATGTTTGCCCTGCTTATCTTCTCAGCTGAGTTTCCCTGTTTAGGGCTGGCTGCTTTAAAAAGCCATCTATAGAGGGGCACCTGGGTGGCTCAGTCAGTTTGGCATCCCACTCTTGATTTCGGCTTAGGTCATGATACTGAGGTTCATGAGTATGAGTATCATGTCAGGCCCTGTGCTGACAGTATGAAGCCTGCTTGGGATTCTTTCTCTTTGTCCCTCCCCCACTCGTGTGCACACCTGCTTTTTTTTCCCTCTCTCTCTCTCTATCTCTGTTTCTCTCTCACTCACTCTCAAAATAGATAAATTAACAAAAAAGCCATCCAGTAGGGGACAGATGACACCACATCAACTCCTCTCAGGCCAGGAGTCAAGGAGAACAGCACGTGGAGAGGCTCCTTTATGACCTGGCAAAGAGAGGAGGCCAACTGTGTGGGTAAGAAGCAGGTTGACAGCAGCTGGTTTCAGGTAGTGCCAGGAGACTCCACTGAACAGGGAAAGCTGAATGGTAACTGTGATGAAGGACTGGCAGGAGGAGAGAGGAAACAACCAAGTGCCATGGGCTGGAAGGTTCTCCACGGAAGCTCTCTTGAGTTCAACACTTTTTTTTTTCTGGTTGTTTCCAGAGAAGTGGATGGTGTCTCAGGACATTGGGTGGGAGCTCTGTCAGGCTGCTTCACCCATTTTGCTTTGCCCTGAGTGCTCACATCCTGGGATTCCTGAAGTGGGACAGGTCCTTCTCAATGGTCTATGGAAGCTGAGGACATGGCTCCCTCCATTCTTTATGTAGGTCCTGCCGCAGCTCCCTGCCACCCAAGAAACTTCTTAAGATGCCCACCCATTTTCACAGAGACTGGAAATAACCGAGAGAGAGCCTTCTGTTATTAGGCTCAACTTGTTATGGCCAACTTGAGGTCTTATTATATTACTGATGATTATGTGATATTTGCATATTAACTTTGCTCCAGTCAGTACTAGGCATTGGAACAGAGCTTGGAAATACAATGGAACACCATGATCTTCTGGTTGACCAGATTTGATAATCATCAAATATTAGATGCGGCAAAATCCAAACATTACTTTGAATTACTGCAGAGCTGTTGAGGCCAGTTGGTTGGAGGACTATAGAAATGAGGCCATGGGGTCAATTTCATACCCTCCACCCAAAGGACCAGTTAATTTCATCTATGACAGGTGACAGCTGGTGTCCCTAGTTTGACCAGCCCTCATATAGATGAAGACTCTGAGTAGTTACATGCGAATACAATAACATTCTTAGATTTATTCACAGTGTATGCCTTCCTAATGTGATAAATATGCAAAATACATTTGTTCTGAAAGTGACTTTTACCAGCAGGATAATTAAGGCTTTCATCTGGGTTGAGCATATTTCCGCATAGACTGCTAAGTAGAATTAGGTTTAAAATTCATTTTATTTTGGGGGCACCTGAATGGAGCTCAGTCAGTTAAGCGTCTGACTTTGGCTCAGGTCATGATCTCATAGTCTGTGGGTTCAAGCCCCGTGTTGGGCTCTGTGCTGACAGTTTGGATGCTGGAGTCTGCTTTGGATTCTGTGTCTCCCTCTCTCTCTGACCCTCCCCTGATCACATACTCTCTCTCTCAAAAATAAATAAACATTAAAAAAATTTAAAAATAAAATTCATTTTATTTTCAAAGGCTGTTTAATTGCAACTGACATAACAAAAAAACTTCCTTTTATGGCATTCACTGATGGGGTAGCCAGACCCATCTATATGCTCTCTTGTATCTGAAAAGTCCAGTCTCCCTCTAACTTAGGTTCAGCATCTGACCACTAATGTCCTACACTGTTACAGGGAAAAGAAATCTTAAAGTTAATATCAAACAGAATTCCAATTCCTCATGTCACATTTTATGCACAACAAGCCTTTTCTCCCTCTGCCATTGAATATATCTCTTTTAGTTAAACAGTGACTTCTTTTGCCTGCTTCAGTCTAATTGGTTTCTAGATTATCTAATTAGTCTCATTTCACCTTCTAAAAGGGCACCAGCTGTGCCTTATCCTGGCACAAAACCATCTCTAATCTGGGGTGCTTAATTTCATTCAATCCTTACAATTATTCACTTTCTGTGGATGTACCAGGTGTCTTCAGGCAATAGATGTATTTTTGAATGAATCTAATGAGTATAATGCATTTGGTTGAGAATGTAGAATGTAGTTAGCATCTGCATGGAGAAAGCATTACAGAGAACAGACAACTGTATGTTCCATTTTCATCTGGAAGAGACTTTCTAAGATCATTGGGCTCTAAAGCAATAAGTCGTGGAGACTTCAAACTATACTGGAGCAAAGCCATCTCATTGAAGAGATTCCAAATTGCTATTACATGTTAAAATTTTCATTGGTCTAGATTCACCTTCTGAGTGTCTGGTTCATGCTCCAGTTGAAATTGATCGTGTACACCATATTCACAGACATGAGGGTGGTGGGAAAGAAAATCCAGCTCCACACAAACAATATCTCTGCTGTTTCTTCATCTGAAATCCATGATTTGGAGCACCTTGGAGACAGACGGATTCTGTAGAGGCTCATTTCTACCGACCCACAGGTTTTTTTCTCCCTGCTCTTGTACAGATCACGTGAAAAGTTGGCCACATGCGCTGTAACAAACAGTATTATCTGCAGAGGAACTCAGAGAATGTGTGGAATGAAAGGGAACAGCCTTCATTCATCACAGAACTCTCGTAAATAATAATTTGTAGAGGAATACATTTTGAACTCTTGCTACATTAAAAGTGGGATTTTCTTTCTGAAGTCTGATAGGAAACCAAGCAAAAACAAAGTGAAAAGTGGTTTCACTTGCAAAAGAACAGTAGGAATGAAATAAGTCACCCTATTAGAGCTGTCACATAACCTCAAAAGGCACCTGTTCAGATCATGAGTGTGTGGAAAATCACAAATCACACCCTAACTTGTTTAATAATTTTCTAAGAGAATGTACAAAGGCACACTAACACAATTAGTTTGGGTTTGTGTGAATGCTATTTTAAAGGTTTTTATGAGCATGAAGGAATTATTTTTAAAAGCAGTTTTTTAAGTGATAACATTAGCTGACTTTTTGCTAAAAAACCTTCATCTTTCTTCACAATTCATATTATTCTTTGGTAAAAACGTACTCCAATAGCCGTTTGCTCCCAGCTATTCCACATGGAATTATCTCATGACATCCCCACCATGAAATGAATTTCACTAAAGCATCCCCAAACAAAACACATGTTGGACACATCTTTGACAGCAGCGAAAGTATAGCAGACTGCCTTTCTATTGGTTGTATGACCCTCTTCTGCTAACTAGCAGTTGGAATTCCCCAGCAGAGAGAGACAGGGAGAGTGCTTTATAAAGGGCATCTGCCTACATGCTTTGTTGCAGGACAAAAGTAAACATCCGGACAGATGCCTAAAAATTGTTAAAGCAAAGCATGTCTTATGAATAGAAGCTTGTTTTCACCTGGGTTAAAAACCGCTAACATGCAGACCCCAAAGAGCTAGTCCACGACGAAAACAGTTGTCAAAGATCATCTTTCTCAAGTACAATTTTTCAGGTGCCATCGCTGTGCCAAAAGCTTGCCCAGTGCCTCTCATCCACAGCGACATGCAGCTGAGTGGTCCAGGTCATACCTCTCCCACCTGGCTCTGATAATCACCCAGCCAGCCCAGTTTGTAACACTTCTTACAAGCTTCTAAAGGAAGCAGATGATCCAGGAGAAGCTGAGGGGAGAGCTGGAGAGGATCAATGGCTGATAACCTTCTAGTTCCCCAGTGGCTGTGCTATCTCTCCTGAAGTTGAGCTCTGCAAGATTCCTCTGTGTTCTCCAACTGACTATTTTTTCACCTGAGCAGATTTCCTTTTCTTAAAGCAAATGGATGTGTTTCTGATACTTGTCATTTATATTTTCAGTGAACATTCTGGGAGAAGCAGGTTGCTCTCTTGCCAACCTGGAGGTGACCATCCTGAAGTAGAGCTGATGTATTGTGNAGTGCTTTATAAAGGGCATCTGCCTACATGCTTTGTTGCAGGACAAAAGTAAACATCCGGACAGATGCCTAAAAATTGTTAAAGCAAAGCATGTCTTATGAATAGAAGCTTGTTTTCACCTGGGTTAAAAACCGCTAACATGCAGACCCCAAAGAGCTAGTCCACGACGAAAACAGTTGTCAAAGATCATCTTTCTCAAGTACAATTTTTCAGGTGCCATCGCTGTGCCAAAAGCTTGCCCAGTGCCTCTCATCCACAGCGACATGCAGCTGAGTGGTCCAGGTCATACCTCTCCCACCTGGCTCTGATAATCACCCAGCCAGCCCAGTTTGTAACACTTCTTACAAGCTTCTAAAGGAAGCAGATGATCCAGGAGAAGCTGAGGGGAGAGCTGGAGAGGATCAATGGCTGATAACCTTCTAGTTCCCCAGTGGCTGTGCTATCTCTCCTGAAGTTGAGCTCTGCAAGATTCCTCTGTGTTCTCCAACTGACTATTTTTTCACCTGAGCAGATTTCCTTAAAGCAAATGGATGTGTTTCTGATACTTGTCATTTATATTTTCAGTGAACATTCTGGGAGAAGCAGGTTGCTCTCTTGCCAACCTGGAGGTGACTATCCTGAAGTAGAGCTGATGTATTGTGGCTAAGTGGAGGGAGTGTTCAATTTGAACATTTTACTTAATAAGTATTTATGAAGTACCTACATGAGCCATATGCATGCCAGGGATTGGGGAGACCTCAGTGAGGACACATTGCAATGGTACCTGCCTCATGGTACCCACGGCAATCACTGTTCCTGACAGAGACATAGAAGTGAAAATAGGGCTACCTCAAAAGACTCTGTAGAATCGAACACATTAGATAGTGGTTGAAAGTCTAGCTAAGGACTTTGTCAGAGCAGACATATAACAGGGCCACAGGGTGGGCCTTCTGGCAGGGAACATAGTAAAGATGCAGTGAGATCTCAGGGGTCCACAACAGTCCTCAGTAGTAAGAGGTCACAAGTCCTCCAGGGAGGGTGACTGAAGTCTAACCATGGCCAGCCACAGATATTGGCTGTGCTGTTACCAGAGTGGGCAGCACCCATGAGGACAAGGGCATTGTCTGTGTGCTGGGGGCCAGGGAAGGGGGTCAGCCTGAGAAGGGACCTATGTTGGGTGGGGTTTGCAGAGAACAGCCCTGGCTTATGCCTACCACCCTTGTGCAACTGCTTCTTGCTCTCTTTTCCATTCTTTAAAAAAATTTTTTTTTAAAGTTTATTTATTTTTGAGAGAGAGACAGAGACAGAGGTGAGCAGGGGAGGGGCAGAGAGAAAGGGAGACAGAGAATCCAAAGCAGGCTCCAGCCTCTGAGCTGTCAGCGCGGAGCCCAATGCAGGCTAAGAATCAACAGAATGGTGAGATTGTGACCTGAGCCAAAGTCGAATGCTAACCCGACTGAGCTACCCAGGTGCCCCCGCTTTTCCATTCTGAAGAGTGCCCCAGCTTAAACTAGGAGTTAGGTGGTTCTCCCACAAAACTGGGGCCATCTTGGTGCGAGACAGGGAAGGGAAATGAAACAGAGATAAATCATATTTCCCTAAGGAGACTGGGCATGATCTCAGAGTGCTTGCTGAATCATTACACTGGACTCACTCTAGTGGTTTGGATTAAAATATAGATTTCCCCCCTCGTACCCAGCATGTGCAGAAGAGAACAGTACTCCTTAGATTCTTATACATGATAATAAGTCCACTAGAGGAGCATAGTATTGTTTGCCTCATTTCACAGGAAGGGAAAGGAGACTTGAAGAGACTTTGTTCCAAAGTCATCTAGCCACTAAGCAGCAGAACACATAGGGCCACAGGTTTAACCACTCCACTGGGGGAAGTCTAAGTGGCAGCTTCCTTGGTTGCAAAATGGGCAGTAACTACCTCTGAGAATAGCTATGAGGCAAAAAGCAAGTTGATAAAGTTGATATATATATATATATATATATTGACTGTATTCTGGGGGATGATGCATAAAAGACATTTATCCACAATAAACACACACATACACTTATTTCAGATCTGCCTAAAACCCTCTTCAACATGCAGAATATCCAAACATAATATGTTAGTAACAGTATAATTAGCCCTAGTATTTTTTCAATATGCAATTATGAGGACTCTGGTTTAGTGTTCTGCAGAGCACTCTTGCAAGTAAGCGTTCTGCACACATATACAAAACATTCTTCTTTGGAAATGACCAGATACTATATTTCTGTCTTGATGATTCACAGATGTATTACATTAAAGGACCTGAGAGATCCTGCAGTAGATAAGCCTGTTTAATTTCATTTAACTTAGTGTTTCCATGTTTAATTGTCTACAGATCCCCACTTGCTCCCCATTGATTTGTCTGTTTTTACATAACACTGATTACCACTGATAAACATCTTGAAGGATAACGGGGTTCCATGGAACTCAGTTTGAGAAACGCTGGTATGAGCTACATCACAGAATAAGTCAGATCTTGTGGGCTGTCCAGGATGCAAGGGTTCTGTTAGACAAAATGGCTTCTAAAGGTTTAGCAAAAAGGAAGCTTAGTGTCCTTGCCTCATGCTTCCTTTGTCTACTTTTCTTCTCCCTACTCTACTTCCCCATGGCCCCGAACCACCAGCTGCCACATACCCAGAGAAGAGAAAGAGGTGGATTTGTGAAGGAATCTTGTTCACCTTTCCCACAGAAGCAGTGTCTCTGACTAGTGTGAAAGGGAGGCTAGAGGAACAGTTCTGGTTCCTTGGGGCTCTGGGTGAAGTCTCAGCTTCTTCTCTTTCCTCCCACAAATTACATACACGTCAGGCCTTCTTATGGCAAGCAAGATTTAAGTCAGAGTTTGGTTTTATACAAGGAGAGAGAACATGGGAGATTTAAAAGACATATATAATTAGGTTTTATACATTCAGCATTCTGATATGATGCAAATGAATTTTCTCTGATTTTCCTCTTAGCTAGCACTCGGATTCATGTTTTTAAAAAATTTTTTTAATGTTTATTTTTGAGAGACAGAGTGTGAGTGAGGGGAGGGGCATAGAGAGAAGGAGACACAGAATCTGAAGCAGGCTCCAGGCTCCGAGCTGTCAGCACAGAGCCTAACATGGGGCTCGAACCCACGAACTGCAATATCATGACCTGACCTGAGCTGAAGTTGGCTGCTTAACTGATTGAGCCACCCAGGCGCCCCTGTTTTACCTGTGCATTGGAAAGCATGATGAAAACTGAATAGATGGATCAATTTGGGATTTCCTTGATCTGGAAGTTTTATTAAAAAAAAAATAACAGTAAGAAGAGTGTGATCATAACTGCTCAAAAAATATGCTGAGAGTCACAGAATGTTGACTGACAGACTCACTTTTTATTTATCCACCCACCACACAATTAGCCACTTCCCCTTCCTGATCCTTCCGCAGTCCAGCCAAACACCCGCACACACCTTCCTCCTCATCCTTTACTCTATCAATAGCCCATGGTGCCTCTGAGATCCTGGAGTCCTCTGCCCTTCCCCTCCGATCCCCTCCACTGTATCTTCTCTAGTCTTCCTTTCTTTCTGTCTCTTGACATGTGGAGGGCTGAGAACACTAAGCAAACCTCGTGCCGGCGATGAGCATTATGATACTAAGAATGCTAATACTTTACACAATGTTCCTTAGCACAATTGCTGTTACTGTTACATCACATTTGCTCCTAAAGTTCATAAAACACTGTTCTGTCCATCCATTTATGGAATATTTTTATTGTTTTGTAGGTTAAAAAAACCATTCCTTATTTTAAAAAAGTAAAACATTCCTTAGAGAGAAGTTAAGCAGTTTGCTCAAGATCGTACAGTTGCAATTTGTATTGCAGCTAATTCTGTGACCCATCTAAACTTTTGCTATCATTCACGTTTTGGTCAGTCCTCTGGATCCTCAGTTTCTCAAAACTGACTGCAGTGATATAACCGCACACCTGAAGATTTTTCTTCTCTATAGGTGTACACCTATAGTTCAGATATTCGTACAGAAATTATGTAGATTTGAAAGTCTGAACTTGCAGTTCCTTGAGGAGCTGCCCATCTGTGTGTCTTAGTGCCTTTGCACCACCTACTCCTTCTGCCTGCAATCTCTAGACTTTCTCTTATCTTCTCCTGGCTAACTTCTGTCCATCCTACTTTGGCTTCATCTCTCCTTGTCCTGGAAGCTTTCCCAGGCCCCTCTACTTCATCCTATCTAAATGGGGGGGGGATCCCCAGTGCCCTCCTATACTCCTGGGTTCAATCCCATCACAGCATTGCACATGCTGGGCTCTACCACTCTGTGTGCCTAGCTGTCCTTCTTCTATATGGTGAGCTCCTTAAGGTAGGGACTGACGAGCATAGTGCTGGACAGACACTGGTAGGTGCTGAGTAAATATTTGTTGAATGGCTTAAGAAATGAGGAATGTCCTCCTGGGAGAGATGATAGGAACTTGAGTTTTGTGTTCTTAAAAGGACCATTTCTTGCATTGTTTGTTTTAGCATAATATTTTCTATTTCATAAGGTGGGGGTGGTGTTTTTTGCTTGGACGCATCCTAGGAGGCATCACTTGAACTTCCTGACTTTGTTGCCTGTGTCACATCAGATCCAGCCCACCATAAAGAGGCCGGCCGCATTTGATTTCCTCTGCAAGGAAGAAAAACAAAACAAAACAAAAGTCTCAATTTATCACAAAACCCAGCACAGGAAAGCTTAAACAATGGCTCCCAAACTCAGCTCTCACATTGCTGAAAAAACTATTTGTCTTATACAAGGAAGAGAGTTCCTCAAATCCAACAAAGGCAACTCTTCTTCCTGGATAAAGCAACTTTGCCAGGAATGAGAGGAACATTCACAATACAGGTTGACGGTCAAGTGACTTCTGTGAACCCACAGACTAGTGGAGGAAAGAGAGGCTGACAGCATCCCACTGAGGAGTGGATCCATTTGGTTTTGAGGATGAGAGGGACAATAGCTATGACTTACAGCACCTTTGGACAATACACAAGTTTAAAGACACACCATGGAATCATCAGATGTTTTGGAGGAAGCTATCAAGTCCCACATGGTTGTATAGATGGTGAAAGAGGTTCTGCCCCTATTTTCATCTTGGGTCTTCCTCTAAGTGCTGAGAATACCTGCTCTCACTCCGTTTAATAGTGACCTCCTACTGTGTGATGTCTGTGTTACTAGTTTCATTATTTGTCAAATACCCTCTGATCTCATGACAATTTTAAAAATAATTTTCTCTCCTTTCTTGCTTTCTTTTGGATTAACTTAGTTTTTTTCTTTTATCATCTCATTTCTTATCTTATGATCTAGTAATTTGGAAGTAACATCCTGTGTCTATTTTTAAAACATTACTCTAGAAATTACAACATAGGGGCACCTTGGTGACTCAGTCTGTTGAGTGTCTGACTTCAGCTCAGGCCATGATCTCACTGTTCATAGGTTTGAGTCCCACATGGGGCTCTGTGCTGACAGCTCAGAGCCTAGAACCTGCTTCAGATTTTGTCTTCCCCTCTCTCTGCCCTTCCCCCACTCATGCTCTGTCTCTCTGTCTCTCAAAATAAATATACGTTAAAAAAAAATTAGAAATTACAGCATAAATATTTAATATCTTGAAGTCTAAACTAATTAACACATTTAGCCTACTCTTCAACAATAGAAGAGCTTTTTAAAAATTTTTTTTTTAATGTTTTATTTATTTCTAGGAGAGAGAGAGACAGCGTGAGCAGGGGAGGGTCAGAGAGAGAGGGAGTCACAGACTGAAACAGGCTCCAGGCTCTGAGCTGGCAGTCAGTACAGAGGCCGGCACGGGGCTCGAACCCACGAACCGTGAGAACATGACCTAAGCGAAAGTCTGACGCTTAACCGACTAAGCCACCCAGGCGCCCCAAGAAGAGCTTTAAAACATTTAATTTCATTTACCTTTCTGCCTCCTTCTGAGTAAACGTTGTGATTTATTTTAATTCTATCTTTTTGCCATTCCCCAGCATTAATACTCTGTTTTATACAAGCAGGGTTTGTTTTCCTTACCCATGTACCTTGTTTTCTTCTGCTTTGTGCTTTGTTCCTTATTTTCATCATAGTATTTCCAAATGGCATCACTTTCCTTTTATCATTTTCTTTTAGAATTCTCTTTATTGAAGATCTATTTTTGGAAACCTCTCTCAGGTTTTATTCTAAAAATATCTTTAGTTTTGCTCACTTTCTTGAAGGATGTGTAACTGGTTTTAGAAGTCTTGAAAAAAATGTTTTTACATTTATTTATTTTTGAGAGACAGAGTGCATGCGGGGGAGGGGCAGAGAGAGAATGAGACACAGAATCCAAAGCAGGCTCCAGGATCTGAGCTGTCAGCACAGAGCCACACCCGGGGCTGGAACTCACAAACTCGGAGATCATGACTTGAGCTGAAGTCGGATGCTTAACCAGCTGAGCTACCCAGGCATCCCTAGTTTTAGAAGTCTTGAATTACATTTACTACTTTCAGCCTGTTGAGGATATTATTCCACCGTCCTCTGGCTTTGCTAGCTGATCTTGAATAGTCAGTCATACAACTGTTTTATCTTTGAAAACAGTGTTGGGTTTTTTTCTGTCTTCTTTTAAGTTCTCTTCGGGTTTGCTATGGCGAATTTAGATGTGAGTTTCTCATATTTTATCCTGCTTGGGGTTTCCTTAATTTCTTGAATTTATGGATTAGTGTCTTCCATCAGTTGAGGAAAGTTTCAACCATTACCCCTTCAAATGTTTTCTTTATCAGATTC
Organism: Crocuta crocuta; assembly: GCF_008692635.1. Classification (NCBI taxonomy): domain Eukaryota; kingdom Metazoa; phylum Chordata; class Mammalia; order Carnivora; family Hyaenidae; genus Crocuta; species Crocuta crocuta. The sequence goes on along the minus strand of NW_027551558.1, from coordinate 5,371,875 downwards.
TTCCTCTTTTTGAACTCTGATTAAATGTATGTTAGACTCTCACTCTATTTTCCAAGTTTTTACATCTCTTTTCATGTAATTTATCTTCTTTTTAATCCAATAATTGACTTTTTAATTTCAATTATTATTTTTTATTTCTAGAAGTTCTGTTTGGTTACTATTAAAATATCCTGTATTACATTTTATAGTTTCTTCTTTCCTCCAGACATAAGCTTTGTAGCTTGCTATAAACATTTATTTTTAAAAATACACTAAGTAGGGGTGCCTGCCTGGCTCAGTCACTGGTGTGTGTGACTGGATCTTGGGGTTGTGAGTTTAAGCCCCATGTTGGGTGTAGAGATTACTTAAAAAATAAAAACCTTTTTTAAAAATGTTTATTTATTTTGGAGAGAGAAACACAGACACAGAGTGTGAGCTGGGAAGGGGTAGAGAGAGAAGGATACACAGAATCTGAAGCAGGCTCCAGTCTCTGAACTGTCAGCACAGAGCCTGACATGGGGCTTGAACTCCTGGACTGCGAGATTATGACCTGAGCCAAGATTGGACACTTAACTGACTGAACCACTCAGGTTGCCCCCAAAGTAAAAAATCCTTTAAAAATACACCTAAGTATTTATTATATATTCTATCTGGAATTTAATTACCTGAAGTTTGAAGTTTGGTGTCTCCAATCTACTGTTTTACTTGTTCTTGTTCAAGATGTTTGATTACTTTGCATACTTGTTTGCTTTGGCTATCTATTGGCCACTGTTCTTCAAAAACTATCTTTAGAGTTTTATCTGCCTGAGGCTGAGGATACTTTCCTCTAAGAGAGAATCTGTGCTTATTTTTGCCGGTAGTCTTGGGACACTACTAGTCTAAAAGAAATTTAAACTAACCTCAAAGCTTGAGTTGTGTTGGACCACTAGGTGATGTGGTTATGGACTGCAAATCCACACAAGGGCTAGCTTGTGGTTATGACTCTACAGAAATTTTTATTTCCCACACTGCTCAGTACTGATGCAATTTTCTTTAAGTCTTCTTGCGGATATTTGCTTAAGGAATAGACTTTTTGGGTCCCAGCTTCATGGAGGGAGGGTCTCTTATAAGACCAACTCCACCCTGGTCATGTCCTAGGTACTGACTTTTCTCCCATTGTTCCATGAGGCCAAGAAAACTCAAGCTCAATTTTGACCAGTTGGCAGATGCTCCAGAAGGAACATTAGAGTTTCACTTAACCGTAGAGGTTTTCCTACTAGATGTTTGGTTTGGTAATTCCTTATTATCTTGTTAGCTCTTTGATATTTTTAATATACAGTGGAAGTGGACTTAAAATTATTACAAGTCTTGGGGCTGAAACAATTTAAATGTATTCTCAGACTTGATTTGTAAAAAATTTTTTAAATTTAAAAAACTTTTATTTTGAGAGAGAGAAAGAGAGTGGGAGAGGGACAAGGGTAGAAAGAGAGGGAGAGAGAGAATCCCAAGCAGGCTCAGCGCTGTCAGCACAGACCCTGAAGTGGAGCTTGATCTCATGAATCATGAGATCATGACCTGAGCTTAAATCAAGAGTCAGAAGCTTAACCGACTGAGCCCCCCAGATGCCCCACACCTACTCTCAGACTTTAAATGTGTAAGAAGACTGCTGCACTGGCATGGAGCCAGGTGTGGAACATGAGTGCCTAGGTGGCCACTTTTAGAAAACTGACTGACACTGTGAGGTGAACTGAACACTGGGTTAATGTGTTCTGATGCTGATGCTCATCAGACTTTAGAAAGGATAGGGTAAAATGAGTGGATAAGAAAAGATGTTTAAAATATTTTATATATTCATTTTCATTGATTTTTAGCAAAAGTATTATTCTGAGTAAACTAGCCAATTGTATTTCCAGAAGTACAAGTCTATCATTTTCATCTGACTGATTCTAACTCATTCATTAAGACACATTCAGGCATCAAATTCCCCAAAGTATTTCCTTATCCTCCTAGCCCTTCTCATGTGACCCAAATCCCTGCTGTGTGATCCCCAAACCTGCCCACATGATGCTGCCATCATTGCACTTATCACACCGCATTCCTTTTAAATCTTGGTTTTAATTGTGAAATACAATACACTCAAAAAGAACATTAAATATAAAATATAGCTTAACAAATTAGTATAAAACAAGAGTTGGCAAATATTATCTGTAAGGGGAAAGATAGTAAATATTTTAGGCTTTGTGGTCATACAATCTATCTCTCAACTACTCAAGTCTTCCATCGCAGTGAAAAACAGCCATGGACAATATAGAAACAAATGAATGTGGCTGTGTTCCAATAAAGTTTTATTTACAAAAACAAATGGCATGCAGGATTGAGCCCACAGGTTGTAGTTCACTAACTCTTTAGTACTTTATACCGATTAGTAAACACTGAATTAAGAAATGGCATATTGCTTTTCTTGGCTCTTCTCAATCATAGTTCCTTTTCACAAATAGAATCACTTCTGACTTTGATGGTAATTAAGCCTTTGCTTTTCTTTATAGTTGTACCATCTAAGTATGTATGCTTAAATCTAGTTAGTTCTACCTATTTTAATGATTATATGTGAGAACACTTAATTATTTTTGCTATGGCTCTTTTTCCATGTTTTTAAGATTCTTCCATGTCACTGCATCTCTAGCTATAGTTCATTCATTTTCTTAGTCATATGGCATTCCATATGATGGTACAAAAGATGTATGACACTTTATTTACCCATTCTCCTATTTATATAGTATATATATAGTATAAATATATAAATAAATATATATATTATATATATATATATAATAGTTGGGGACTATTTTGAATAATGCTCCTATGAAATGCCTTTTGGTACACACCTGAAAGCATTTCAGTTGCACCAAAAAAAAAAAAATTACATAAGGTATGTAATTCTTCAATTTTATTCAAAATGAGAAACTGTTTTCAAAGGGGCTGTAGTAACATACACTGCCATCAGTAGTGCAGAGAGTGAGTGCCTGCTGCTCCTTTTTGTTAAAGATAAAAGATTGCCGGCTGAATGAACTCCTCCTCCTCCTCCCACCCTAGCCTCCACTTGAGCAGAAAACCTTATTCCAGCAGAAACTTTAAAGTTTAAAATTCACTGGCTCTAAGTATATTCGCAGAGTTGTGGACCCATCACAACAATCAACTGTAGAACATTTGTATTACTTATGAAGAAAACCTGCACACCTTAGTAGTGACTCCCTCCCTTCTCTATCCTGCCCAGACCTAGGTGACCACTCACTTACTGCCTGTCTCTATGGATTTGCCCAATCTGGACATTCCATATGGAGGCGGAATCATAGAATATACGGTCTTTTGTGTTTGGCTTCTTTCAGTATGATATTTTTTTAAGTTTATTTATTTGTTTTGAGAGAGAGACAGAGGGAGAGAGAGCAGGGGCGGGTCAGAGAGAAAGGGAGAGAGAGAATCTTAAGCAGGTTTCATGCTCAGCACAGAGATTGACACAGGGCTCACTCAATTTCACAAACCGTGAGATCATGACCTGAACTGAAATCAAGAATCAGACACTTAACTGAGCCACCCAGATGACCCCATTTAAGGGTATTTTTATTTTTTTATTATTTATTTATTTANACTGGGTTGTTTGTTTTTTGGGCGTGTAGTTTGGTGAGTTCCTTACAGATTCTGGATATTAAGGGGGTATTTTTATTTTTAAGGGTCATCCATATTGTAACATGTATCAGTACCACCTTATTATTTATTTATTAGTTTTAAATTAATTACTTAATTAAATAATTATTCCAATACTATGATACCATTCTCCACATTGGGCTAAGGTCTTCCTGCTTGGCTCTGAATGCTTTGAATAAGCTAATACATGTTTCTCTAACTGAAAATTAATTTTTTTTTAAAATAAAAATGACCATCTCCCATCTCTTTATGAAGAGCAGGCCTATGCTCCATCTTTGGTAAATGGAAGCAATGTAATTCACCCTGGTGATGTGGAATAGTTGTTTCAGTAAAATAAATAAGGGATGACTTGCTGTGAATAAAGTGTCACATTCTGACGGGTGAGATTAAAGATAAAGTCCCAGGTGAATTGTGAAAGGATTCTATTAGATTTTATGTCTGCTAACATCACTGAACAATGTGATACAGAATATTCAATGTCACCTTCCCTGGGGAACAGCATCAGTGAGGGGCCAGCCTGACTTCTTCCCAACAGCTTTCTTAACCCAGGAAAAGCCTCAGTTTCCCTTGTCTGCCTACTCCTTTTAATCTAAAAAGGCTTTCAGGGCTTGGGCCCTTCAGAGGCAATCTTTCAGCTCCCTCTGACCTGAGGTAACACAAGGAAGGAAAGAGAATGATCTGAATGAACTGGAAGAAGGCTGGCCATAGGGCACTCCAACTGAAGTCCCTGTGGGATACTAAAAAAAAAAACAAAACAAAGAGTAAAAGCTGATGGGAATACTGGCTTATACCATATTGGTTGATCAATATGTTGTCAGGTATCAGAAGAATTAACAATAGAACACTTGGAAATGTGTACTCAGATGGAATAAATGTCAAGGAGGAAAACGGGGAGATAATTTTATGGGCTTTCTATAAAACTTATGTCAAAGTATTATGTTTGAAATGTTAAAAACATGACTTTCATACAAATATAGAAGGTTTATGTAACACATTAGTGAGAGCTCCAGTATGACATTAAAGCTGTTTCACAGTAGAACTTAGGAATTTATTTAGTCAGGAAAGGCATGCTGAAATGGCTTTGGTAAGTGTTTGTTTACTGAGGCTAACATAACAAAGTACCGCAGACCAGGGGCTTAAACGTCAGAAATTTATTCTCCCATGATTCTGGGGCTAGAAGTCAGGGACCAAGGTGCTGGCAGGTTGGTTTCTCCCAAGGCCCCTCTTATGGGCTTGCGACCAGCTATCTCCTCTTGGTGTCTTCACTGGATCTTCCCTCTGGGTGTGTCTGTGTCCTGATCTTGTGATCTCTTGTTACAAGGACACCAGTCAGATTGGATTAGGGCCCATCCTCATGGCCCCATTTTAGTTTAATTCCCTCTTCAAAAATCTTGTCTTCGCAGCACCTGGGTGGCTCAGTCAGTTGGGTGTCCGGCTTCAGCTCAGGTCATGATCTCATGGTTCGTGGGTTCGAGCTCTGCATCGGGCTCTGTGCTGACAGCTCAGAGCCTGGAGCCCGTCTTCGGATTCTGTGTCTCCCTCTCTCTCTGACCCTCCCCTGCTCATGATGTCTCTACCTCTAAAAAAAAGAAATCTTGTCTTCAAATACATTGTAAGGCGCTGGGGGTTAGGATGTCAACATATGAATTTGGGGGGACACAGCTCATCCTATAACACCTCGTGTTAGAGACAAAACTAGTTAATAGCCTAACTGTCCTAACAATTAATCTTAGGTGTAACTGTTTACCAGACAGAAATTTTTGCAAATCTACTAGGCAAAAATCTACAATTAAAAATCCAAGCCAAATCAGTAGTAATTAGTAACTCAAGCAAAGGTATATTCCCCAGAGAATCAAAAATTCCTTGAGCAGGACTGTTCAACACTGTCCCTAAATGACATTGAAAGAAAATGCAGTGACTCTTTTATTATAATCCCAACATTGCATAGTTTGTTTTTTTAAACATGTGTAACAAATACAACAAAAGGTAAAAATAGGTGAAAATACAAGAGGTTAGGGAATTAAATGATATACAGTATCTTGGAGAAATGTTGAGTCTTGAAATTCATTCAATAGAATTTTTTCAAGATTAGGTTATTTATAAAAATCCATTCAGTAACATTGAAATTATTTTATTGCCTGTTTCCTTTAAAAAAATTTTTTAATGTTTTTTTGTTTATTTATTTATTTAGAGAAAGCATGAGCAGGACAGGGACAGAGAGAGAGAGAGGGAGAGAGAGAATCCTAAGAAGGCTCTGTGCTGTCACCACAGAGCCTAAAGTGGGGCTTGATCCCATGAACTTTGAGATCATGACCTGAGCCAAAATCAAAAGTCTTTGATGCTTAACCAACTGAGTCACCCAGGGGCCTCTCTTCTTTCCATTTGTATACAAATTTAAAAGTCACAATAAACCTCAATAAATTAGTAAGTATTTATTCATTTTTTTTCACAGTTTCAAAGTAAACATTGTACTGTGGAAAAAGTGGATTTGAGCAACTAACATTACTTATCTCCATATCTGCTTAAATTTATAAGAGCTATTTCCAAATGAACAATTAATGTGTCTATTTAGAAGTGATTCTGGCACAAATGACAATAGGGCCAACTGAATCTCGACTCCGTAATACTTTCTTAGCTGTCAACACCATGCTGGTTTAAATTGACCCCTGTGTTACCCTAACTTTCATAGGCGCTTCCAGCACCCAGTCATGTTCAGGTTCCCCAACTAATGTCAAATAACAGACATGGTTGCTTCTCTTTATGGCATATAAATGCTTCTTTCTATGGTATATATGAATGAATAATACTTCTTATTTTTGGAAAACCTTACATACTATTTTTCTTCTTAATAGTAATGGCTTTCTTACTGTTATAAGAAGCAATATATTTTATTATTTTAAAGACAATATATTATTATTAATATTATAGCAATATATTTTTGTTATCAAACAGAAT